>NC_137783.1:155975993-156178493 GCF_963455305.1 Plecotus auritus | reverse complement strand
TGAACAAAACAACAAACAACTTAATTTTGGGATTATCTGAAATCCCTTCTCCAGAAAGCACACACTAAGGACATACCAAAAAGGTGGCAGGTTCAACGACAGTTGCATGTACCCAGGTTGCGAGTTTGATCGCTGATAGGGGCATGTACAGGAGGCAACTGATCAATGTTTGTCTCTTTCTCTCCCTTTCTCTCTCTTTAGGTATAATAAGTATGTTATCATAGGTGTAAAAGAAAATAGACAGGGTTAGTTAAGGTAAATATTGACTTTGTCAAGTAACTTTCTGTTCTAAAGACTGCTCTTAGGTATAAAGTTTTAATTTCAGACCATCCTTTGTGGTTATTTTCAGTCTCTGAGTGAGCAAGGCTGTCATGCAGTCCTTCCCGGAGCTTGTCAGGTGACTATTTGGCTCCTTTTCATTCACATATTTCCCTTTTGGTCATAAATTAATCCAAAAATAGAAGTGATAGCCAACCTGTAGGTTGGGTAATGAGGTGCCACTTGCATAGGAAGTCTTAGCATTAGCCTTGCTAAACAATGGGACCGTTGTAGATGAACGAATATCATAACTTTGGATGGAAGTCAAGGCTGAATTTTTATCTCCAAAGTGAAAGGCAGGTAAATGGGAGGCAGTCATGTCTTATGGGCCTTTATTAAGAAGAACACTATGGGTTATTTTTAATGTGTAAGTTATTATGATCCAGATTTTGTTGCCTGTCTTATTTGTATTTTGTATATACTGTAATATTTATAGTTTGAGAACATACTTTTTTCAGTTTTTTTTATTTATTTATAAGATGGGTTTTGGTTTATTATGGCCCATTTATTTCCCACTGGAAACATTTAGGTGCTGTTGTTCATTTGATTCCCACTAGCTCTGTGTTTTTGTTAACCGGGGCAAAGGCTGTACTAATATAAAACTATAAATTTTAATTATTACTAAAAATTTCAGAGGCCGGGGAACATTAAGGGATCATAAGTAAACATTATTTTTATAAGTAATATAAATATATTCATAAGTAAATATTTTCTGCCTGAGTAGCAGTTGTAAAGCGATGATTTTATAATCATTGCCATTTTTATTGAAATATAGTCTTTATTGGGTTGAGTTTTTACCTTAATTAACTTTTAAAAATTTACAATTTTGAACAGTATTTTCAATTGTTACATGAGAAATGATAAAGAATGTAATTTTTAAATATATTTTTATTAATTTGGGAGAGAGGAAGAGAGAAATAGAAACATCAATAATGAGAATCACTGATCAGCTGCTTCCTGCACATCCTCCACCAGAGATCAAGCCTTCCCTGCAACCTAGACATGTGCCTTGACCGGGAACCGAAACATGACCTCCTGGTTCATAGGTTGACACTGAGCCACACCGGCCAGGAGTATAAATATTCTCATCTCTATACTAGAGGCCAGGTGCACGAATTCACACATGGGTGGGGTCCGGCCGGCCTGCCCTGATGGGGGCCAATCGGGCTGGGCCAGTGGAGGGGAGGGGACATGGGAGGTTGGCTGACCAGCCTCAGTGCACATCATAGCAACCAGTCATTCCAGAGTTCCAGTCACTTAGCTTTTATATACATAGATATAAAAGCCTAAACAACCGAATGACCAGTCACTATGAGACGTACTGACTACCGGGGGCAGATGCTCAATGCTGGTACTGCCTCCTGGTGGTCAGTGGGCTCTCATAGCAGGAGCACTGCTCAGCTGACCGATGGGTGCCATATGCTGGGCTTATGGCTGGCAAGCACAACTGTGGTGGTGTGAGGCTCTCCCACCTCCGCAGCAGTGTGCTGCTGAGCAGTGGCAGCAGCAGCAGGCACAGCGGGGCCGGGATGAGTGGGAGTAGCGCCCAGCCACCTGCCACTTCATGCACTGCTATATCCCTTGGGATGTCGGACTGCCGGTTTCGGCCCGATCCCCGCAGGTCAGCAGTCCGACATCCCCGAGGGGTCCTGGATTGCGAGGCTGAGGGACCCTGATGGTGCACATATCCATGCACCGGGCCTCTCATTCTTAATAATATTTGTAGGTATACAGGCCTTGTCAGTGCCTCAGGATGGCTGGCTATTTTTGATATCTGTCCTCTTTCTCCTTCAAAAGCCTTTTATTTCCACTGTAGATGGAGGTGTCAGAGACAGGGCAGATGTGCATTAGTGGTTAGGAACCTGATAAGGTTCATTGCAACAATGTTGGTGAGTCTCTAATTAATGTTTCTGTAAATGGACAAAAATGTCCTGGTGTTAAGTCGTGGTCTTTGTCTCTGGGAGAATATTGTGACATTAATGCTATCAATTTATCAGTCCCTGTAACCTGGTTAATGAGCCCTTGATAATAATGTAGAATGTCTCCTTTTGGTTTTTCTTTTATTTGAAAAATAATAAGATATAAAAATTAACAGTATTTAAAACAGTAATAAGAATAATCATTTCTATTTTCTTTAGCCTATAATCAATTTTCATTAATTTTTATTTGCCAGCATTTTTATGAATTCAGGTATTTCTTAGAGTCATATAAATATTTACTTAAATATATGGCCTGTTTAGAAATCTGTAATTTAGAGTAAACCACTCCTTCTCATGAATTTTATCAAAGCCTAGAGGGCTGGTTAACGAACTTCGTGCACTCGGGGGGTTCCCTCAGCCTGGCCTGTGCCCTATTACAATCCAGGAGCCCTCTCGCAATCTGGGAGCCCTCAGGAGATGTCCGATTGACAGCTGTCAGACATCCTTAGAACTGCTGCAGAGGTGGAAGAGGCTCCCGCCATCTCCGATGCGCTAGCCAGCTGTAAGCCCAGCTTATGGCTGAGAGGCGCTCCCCTTGTGGAAGCACACTGACCACCAGGAGTCAGCTCCTGCGTTGAGAGTCTGCCCCCTGGTGCTCACTGCATGTCATAGCAACCAGTCATTCCACAGTTCAGTTGATTTGCAATTAGCCTTTTATTATATAGGATGTAATTTATGTAAAACTGTACTAGAGTAAACCAATGATTCTATAAATGCAAAATGTAAAGTAGCATGGTTATAGATTTGTTAGTAAAGTAATTGATAAAAACTTTGCTTTTTGATGACTATTGTACAACAACGTAGAGAAAAATATAAAGTCCATTTTTTTCAGATTTAATATATAACTTCAACTAATACCTACGATTTTAAACATTGACCATGGCCGATCAGAAGTGCATACTGAGCATTAGAAACAATCCATAACCTTCCGGTGTGTGGACCACAGAGACCTGGAGTGTTACTGCCGAGTGGCCTCACAGGGAGCCACTGCTCTTGGCTGCTTAGTGCACTGACAGGACACGTGCTCCCCTGGGAGCTCCCTGTCTATATTTGTCTTTAAAATTTTGCAATTTTTTTCTTAGTGCAGGTTGAATTTTTTACAACATTTTAATAAAAACTAAATGTCTATAAATAGAGCATAGATATTATATTAGTGTTTTTGTTATTAATATTATTATTACTTTATTATGTTACTCATGCCCCAGTGCATGGATTCATGAACATTGAAAGGAAATTAATTAGAAAGTGGCCAGTGGGGCGGGACTGGGAGAGACGGGCCAGACATACCCTGGAGCCAACCTCCCGTGGTCCCTCCCCAGCTGGCTGCACCTGGGGTGGCACTGCAGCTCGAAGGGCATCTGCAGAGTGAGCGGGTCCCTCCGTAAGGTGGGGTCCCTCAGCCTGGCCTGCGGGGATCAGGCTGAAACTGAAACTGGCTCTCCGACATCCCCCAAGGGGTCCCGGATTGCGAGAGGGCGGTTCTCGGGTGACGCACCCCGGAATTGAGCTCCCTTCTCTCTGGTTCCAGGGTGCATCACCCGAGAACCACTGCTGCCAAGTCACCACAGCTCAGCAGCTCCTGTGTTGAGCATCTGCCCCCTGGTGTGCATCATAGCTACTGGTCGGATCATCTTCCCCCTGGTGGTCATTGCATGTCATAGCTACCGGTCAGGCGGTTGGATGGTTGCTTAGCCTTTTATATATAGATAGCTTTTAAGTATGTTAGACATGTTTAATTACTTTGTTTTTTGTTGATAATTCTCACCTGAGGATATTTTCTCATTAAGTTTTAGAGACAGCGGAAGGGAGGGGGAGAGAGAGAAAGAGAGAAACATCAATGTGAAAGAGACACATTCATTGATTGCCTCCTGCATGCTCCCTAACCAGGGCTTGGGATCGAGCCTGCAACCCAGGTAACAAATGCCCTTGACTGGAATTGAGCCTGCAACCCAGATCTATGCCTTTAACTGGAATCGAAGTTGGGACCCTGCATTCGGCTGGCTGAAGCTCTATCCACTGGGCCAAACCGACTAGAGCTAGTCCTAATAACTTTTAAAAGGTTTTTCATAAAGATAGGGATTAAATTGCTGAGGTATTTCAGGGCTCATTGAAATAAATTAGTCATTTTTTGGTCAATTATAACGTTACTTACAATTTAAACTTTGGAAAGATTGTAAATTAAGGATAACTTAATATTATGACATAAATTTTGTATAAACTGGGTAAGTCTGGGTAAAAGTAGTGTTAGTATTAAATATTTTGTCCAGACTACAAGATTTTAATTTACAAGTATTTAATTTTTTAGGCCCATAAAAGATTATATCCTAATAATGCCATATGGAGGGAGAAAATGCACAGCACATAATACAAAGATGTATATGTATCATACAAATACCATATATTTACAGATCATATACATAATTCAAGAATAACTCACCTTTTTTTCATAAATATGTATTTTTACATTTCTTTAATCCTCACCAGGAGTAAGAATATTTTTTGCATTGATTTTTAGAGTGGAAGAGAGGAGGAGAGAGGGAGGGGGGACAAAGAGAGAGAGAAAGAGGCAGGAGACAGGGAAACATTTATGTGACAGAGACACATCTATTGGTTGCCTCCCACATATGCCCTGACTGGGGATGGGATTGGACCTGCAGCCCAAGTAAGTGCCCTTGACTGTGAATCAAACCCACAACCCTCTGGTGCATAGGACTAGGCTCTAACCACTGAGCAATGCCGGCCAGGGATGTATATCCATATTTTATATTTTTTTATTTAAAATAATTTGCCGAAACCGGTTTGGCTCAGTGGATAGAGCGTCGGCCTGCGGACTGAAAGGTCCCAGGTTCGATTCCGGTCAAGGGCATGTACCTTGGTTGCGGGCACATCCCCAGTAGGGAGTGTGCAGGAGGCAGCTGATCGATGTTTCTCTCTCATCGATGTTTCTAGCTCTCTATCCCTCTCCCTTCCTCTCTGTGAAATATCAATAAAATATATTTTAAAAAAATTCTTCTAAAAAAATAAATAAATAAATAAAGTAATTTAGTGTATGAGAATCTTCAGTGTTTGGAAACCTGAATTTTTAATGATAATGAAAAATTAAGCAACCATTACTACCTACATGGACTTGTATTAATATTTTTTTTTAATTTAGGCACCCAAAGACCCCTGCATTATGGCCATTTTAAGATGAGATTTCCAGTGAAATCATCTTATTTCTGTACAGTGCTTGCCAGTAATAGGATTCTTATCAAGAGTATTATTGAGGTCTGGGGTCTGGGAGTTTCCGGCCTTGGAGGCACAATTTCCCATGTAAATTGTAGTGGGGCTTTCTGAACATTGGCAGTCTGAGCAAATTCTCTAGGGAGGCTATGTAGTGGGTCGAAGTGTGCTGCTTATGGGTTGAGCTCTTTGAGGCTCTCAGCCCTTGAGTGGCATCCAACCCTCTTATGTGCCTCGGTTTCTCTCCTCAGCTGTCTAATACAGCCGAGAGGACTGGGAGCGCTAGGTGACCAACCTTTATATGCGCGTCCCCGGATGAGTCAATTCCTTAATTACAGTTGTGTTGGAGGTTCCCTGTGGGACCCCTACAAGTCGTGAGGAATGACCTCTGACACCTCCGCAAAGATGTTTAGTCACCTAAGAGCACTAGAGATTCAGGCTGGAGGGAGGATGTAATCCTTATCTTCATTTATACAGCAAAGGCATTTGCTCAGACTCTCAGAAAGCGATTCAGGTTGATAAGCCAAATTTAAAAACCAGCCACCCATTTTCCTCCTGTCTCACCTTATAGCCTGGGTTCTGTCAACCCTTAACCTTCTCAGGTTAGCATGTGCTCCTTTTTCATCCACAGAGTGAAACAAAAGAAGGGATTAAAATAGAAGAGACAAGATCAAGGAGGCCCCTGGAGACAGCTTCAGGGGGATAGCTCAGATGAGCTGCCGCTGCCAAAGTCTCGTAAAGACCTTTAGAGCTTAGGAGAAACAAAGTAAAGATAGGAAATGAGAGACGGGAACACACAGGTGTGAGGAACAACACACACCTTTATCTCAGGGGTTTTACCTGCTTTATTTGTTTGGGTTTTCAAATACGTTTTTATTGATTTCACACAGAAAGGAAAACAGGGGGGGGAAAGAGAAACATCGATGTGAGAGGTACATCAATCAGTTGCCTCTCGTTGAACCCACAACCTGGCCATGTGTCCAGACCTGGAATTGAACAGGTGACCCTTTGATGCATGTGACGACGCTCAATCAAGTTAAGGACAAAAGTTTTACTTGGTTTTTTTTTTTTTTTTAAAGAAACGGTGTTTATTAGATGATAGATAGATAGATAGATAGATAGATAGATAGATGATAGAGATAGATAGATGATAGAGATAGATGATAGATAGATGATAGAGATAGATTGATAAGATGATAGATAGATAGATAGATAGATAGATAGATAGATAGATAGATAGATAGATTAGATATAGATTTCAGAGAGGAAGGGAGAGGGAGAAAGAGAAAAAGACATCAATGATAAGAGAAAATCATAGATCGGCTGCCTCCTGCATGCCCCCTGCTGGGGATCGAGCCCACAACCCGGGCATGTGCCCTTGACCAGAATCAAACCCAGGACCCTTCAGTTCGCGGGCCGACACTCTATCCACTGAGCCAAAGCAGCTAGGGCTTACCTGGTTTTTAAAGGTGGCAATTTTAGGAGAGGTGTCGATGGAATATCTCAATAGAGTATTCATCGACTCTCAGGTGTGTGCTTTGTTATGCTGATGCGTTACAAAGAGCATGCACAGTGATCAGGGTCATTCTCCGACCAGTTTCACCTTAAAAAATGTCACTGGAAAGAGATTTGAACCAAGAGTGGGTCTCTGCCCAGGGAATGGTCTGGAACATGTAACCCATTTCCTCCTAAGCATCCTAGATTAGGGAAGATACATTCTTCTGATCTATTAGTTGTGCCTATAAATTACTAGGCCCTGTTAGAGTCTCAGATTTCCCATTCCACTTGCCAAGGACTTTCCTAGCTTTTTCATAACCTGCCACAACTCTATAAACTTTGGGACTTATTAGTGTTGAGTTCAACGCAATGACGATCAGTGGACAGACACCAGATGCCAGAGCCATAATCAGGACCCCAGATACACACCCTGGACTCCAGAACCTGGACCCTACAGCGGACCACAGACCAAAACCTGGACCCCCGGCCCTGGGACTCAAACTCAAAGCGATTCCCCTGACTCAAGCATACTATGTAGCACAAAAGCCAGAAACCGGATGCCAGAGACTGACAGCAGATTCTTTTTTTTTTTTTTTCTTTTTTACAGAGAGGGAGAGGGATAGAGAGTTAGCAACATCGATGAGAGAGAAACATCAATCAGCTGCCTCCTGCACACGCCCTACTGCGGATGTACCCACAACCAAGGCACATGCCCTTGACCGGAATCGAACCTGGGACCATTGAGTCCGCAGGCTGACGCTCTATCCACTGAGCCAAACCGGTTAGGGCAACAGCAGATTCTTAAGACCAGTTTCCACACGCCAGAATCTGAATCTACAGCTGCACTTGGACCCCACACAAGAACCCAGGACAGAAAGCCACACCCAAAGAGACCCAAAACTCCTGACACACAACCGACTACATATTTGACCTGAAACCACAGACCCTGGACATATAGTAGGGATCTATGACTAAGACGCCACAGCCATAATGTGGAGTTGGAGACAGACACCAGACTTCAGGTGCCAGATGCCAGATGCATGAACTGAACCAAATCCTCACGTTGCACACAAACCCATGATTCAATAAAGAGAAACCCATGATTCAATAAAGCAGCTAATTTCACAAATACTTTTTTTTCATGCCAATGTCAATGTATAAGAGGAAAAAAATAATTCCAGAACTTCACAATTCTACCAAACCCTGCAGTGTCGCACACATAAGGCCAACAAAATGAAAACGTAATAATAATGCTTACCTTTGCTGGCAGGTGTCCATGATCTCTCTCTCGGCTGCAGCAGCGTGAGAAGTTAGCCATATCCCAGCCGATAAATTCACAAGGTCACTCTTCAAAACTGTGGGAGATTTAAAAAGCAATTATTTACCTCATATCTTGTAAATTCTAACAGCTGGAGTAATAACCAAATTAACATGATCAAATTAACAAGAGATGTACTACATTTAATGCATGTACAAGGGAAGCTCACATACAAATGAATGCCAAAGACAAGACGGTAATATTAGGAACAGGAGATATTGGAAAATGGGGAACGAGGGTCTTAGATTGTGGAGGTGAAATGGGTGATATTCAGGAAAAGTGCAGGATATGTGGCATGTTAATTTTCGTTAGGTAATCTCAAAAACTATAGGATGGGGAGAAGGGGTAAGAGATGAGTACCAAGAAACTCTGGTAGCCTGCCCAGTGTGAGTCAGTGGTTGAGCACTGACCCATGAACCAGGAAGTCATGTTCGGTTCCTGGTCAGGGCACGTGCCCAGGTTGTGGGCTCGAGCCCCAGTAGGGGGCGTGCAGGAGACAGCCAATCCATGATTGTCTCTCATCATTGATATTTCTATCTCTCTCTCTCCCTTCCTATATGAAATCAATAAAAATATATTTGAAAATAATAAAGGAAACATCTGAAAAGCAAATGAATGAATAAAAGCTACCCTCACCAGATAGAAAAAATGTATTGTGTTATAAAGCTACAGTAATTTAAAAACTTGGGTAATGTCCTATGAATAGAAAAGTTGATGGAACAGAATACAAAGTCCAGTAATAGACTAAAATACATATGGAAGTTTGGTATAATAAAAATATCTCCTTAGACCAGTGGAAAATGGTGTTGGAACAACTGAATGGGAAAAAATATTGAAACAAAAGCAACTCGTTTTATTCATAACTAGTATAAAAAACTGAAAGCTACCTAAAACATAAGGGTACAAAGAGATCAAAAGTGAAAGAATGGAAAAAGACATATTAAGCAAACATAAACCAAATAAAACCTATATGATAACACACGAGACTTGAAGACAAAAAGCATGACTATAAATAAGGAGCACTTCAGATCAATAACTTCATTTTACCAGGAAGATGCACATTCACAAGCACTTCATCACATGAAATCAAAGTTCACAGAACAGAGCTACAAGGGAAACTAGACAAATTTATATTCATAATAAGTTAATAATCATAATATATCTAACACACCTCTCTCATTCAGAGACCGAGCACCTCTCTTTCAGAACCAATAGCCTCCAACCAAGACCTCAGTAAAGATGTAAAAAGCTTCAACAACCTGAGCAGCAAACTGTATTCACTGTTCAGAGAACCCACTGTACCCACCAACCTTTCCTGCTGAAAGACACGAAGGTGTTATTCCCAAGTTGCACACGAGGTGGCAGCAGAGGAGCACACTTCAATTACAGTTTCTGTAACCACGCAGTACCATGAAGCAAGTTTCAACAAAATTCCAAGAATTGAAATTATATACAGCATGTTTCTTGTTGTCATTTCTGTTAATCTAGAAATCAGGACCAGAAGGCACCTAGAAACTCCTAATATTTAAAACTTATGAAATACACTTCTAAATAACCCCAAAATACATCACAATTCAAGTTAGAAAATAATTTGAACTGAATAATAGTACATACCAAAACTTACGGTGAAAAAATGTGAACTCATATATGCACATATTAGGAATAAAAGCTGAAAATTTACATGCTTTGTATCCGTATCAGGAACCTAGCCTGTCCAGTGTAGCTCAGTGGTTGAGCATTGACCTATGAACCAGGAGGTCACGGTTTGATCCCAGGGCACATGCCAGGGTTGTGGGCTCCATCCCCAGTGGGGGGCCTGCAGGACACAACCGATCCATCATTCTCTCTCATCTTAAATGTTTCTATCTCTCTTTCTCCCTTCTTCTCTGAAATCAATATATGTATATACCTTAAACAGTAAAATACATGGAGAGAAAACAGAACAAAGGAAATGTGTGCATGTATAGATGTCTGAAGGGGGATATACTTAAAACCATAGCAGGTGTGTTTTTTTACTCTTGGCATAGAATTTTGAATTAATTTTATTTTTTCTGCATTATTTAAATAAACTGCAACAAACAATCCATTTTCATTTTAGGAAAATATGTTCTAGAGGAAAACATGGGATAATCTATAATAATAAAAGCGTAATATGCAAATCTACTGAACAACAGAACAGCAGAACGACCATCCAGGCGACCTTCCGGATAACCACTCTATGACACGCTCTGGCGCCAGGCCAGCCAAGGCGGGTGCGATGTGATTCATGGGGGGGCCCCATCATCGCCCCATGATTGCCACGCAGAGGGAGGCCGAGGCCACAGACCGGTGGGCTGATTGATGGGACGGGGGGCTGGGCTCCATAATCGCCCCAAAGAGGGAGGCCTAGGCTACCCGGTGGGAGGCAACGCTGTGGCAGGTGGGCGGGGCCTCCCTCTGCACAGCGATCAATCTGGGGCCCCCCCGCAATCCATTCCCCCACAGAGGGAAGCCCAGGCCACCGGCCAGCGAGGCTGTGGCAGGTGTGTGGGGGCGACCAGTGATGGCCCCTCAGAGGGAGGCCCGGGCCAGCCAAGCCATCGCATCCCAGGCCTGTCGCCTGCAGAGAGAGGCGACCAGTGGGGGGCGGGGGGGGCGGGGGGGAGGGGGGGCAGCGCCACACAGATGGTAAGCAGTGGCAGCGGTGGGGCAGGGCCAGCTGACGGCAACTGGGGGAAGGAAAGCCCCATGGGCCCTATTCCCTGGCCAGGCCTGGGGACGCACAGGAGCAGGGGTGGGCAAACTCCTTAGTCACAGAGCCAAGTGTCAACAGGACAACGACTGACATTTCTTTTGAGCCGAACACCGACTTCCGCGCACGGGCCACGAGGTCTCAATCGCACTGTACGTGGGCGCCCGCACATGGTGTTTTGTGGAAGAGCCACACTCAAGGGGCCAAAGAGCCGCATGTGGCTCGCGAGCCGCACTTTGCTGACCACTGCACAAGAGGAAGCCACAGGAGAGCCTGAGCGGGGACTGTGGCTCCTGAGAAATAAAAGTCACAGCGACAACGGGGAGCCGAGCCCGAGCAGCCTCACCTGTGGGCCCGGCCCCTGCGCCACCTCCCGCCTCACACCCCCTGCACCCCTCACCTCACACCTCACACCTGGCAGCCTCTCCTCACCTCACACCCCTCTGCCCCCTCACTTCACACCTCACACCCCTCTGCACCCCTCACTTCACGCCTCACACCCCTCTGCACCCCTCACCTCGCACCTCACACCTGGCAGCCTCTCCTCACCTCACACCTCACACCCCTCTGCCCCCTCACTTCACACCTCACACCCCTCTGCACCCCTCACTTCACGCCTCACACCCCTCTGCCCCCCTCACCTCACACCTCACACCCCTCTGCCCCCCTCACCTCACACCTCACACCCCTCTGCCCCCCTCACCTCACACCTCACACCCCTCTGCCCCCCTCACCTCACACCTCACACCCCCTGCACCCCTCACTTCACGCCTCACACCCCTCTGCACCCCTCACCTCGCGCCTCACACCCCTCTGCCCCCCTCACTTCACGCCTCACACCCCTCTGCACCCCTCACCTCACGCCTCACACCCCTCTGCCCCCCCCACCTCACACCTCACACCCCTCTGCCCCCCTCACCTCCCGCCTCACACCGGAGGCCTCTCCTCACCTCACGCCTCACACCCCTCTGCCCCCCTCACCTCACACCTCACACCCCTCTGCCCCCCTCACCTCACACCTCACACCCCTGGCCTCTCCTCACGGCCTCCACACGGCTCACCTCAGCCTCAGCCTCAGCCTCACGCCCGCTGGCCTCTCCTTGGGCCGCGCCTCACACCTCAGGCCCCGGCCACCCTGCTCCCAGGCCACCACTCCCTCAGGCCCGCCTGTGCCCGCCTCGTACCTGAACCCCGTGTGGCTCCACTTGGGACACCGTCCTCTCCTCAGGTCGACCCTCCGCTCCCTCAGGCTCAGCAGCCTCTCGCCTCGCTTCCCGCTCTGCCCGCACCTCACGGCGAGCTGGGTGCACAGCAAGGCCCCGCCCCTAAGCCCCAGACCAGCTCCCGCCTCAGGTCCGCCCCGCCCCCATTCCAACCTGGCCCCGCCCCTAAGCCCCAGACCAGCTCCCGCCTCCAGTCCGCCCCGCCCCCATTCCAACCTGGCCCCGCCCCTAAGCCCCAGACCAGCTCCCGCCTCAGGTCCGCCCCGCCCCCATTCCAACCTGGCCCCGCCCCTAAGCCCCAGACCAGCTCCCGCCTCCAGTCCGCCCCGCCCCCATTCCAACCTGGCCCCGCCCCTCCATCAGGAAGAAGCTTGGTGGCTTAGCCGTTTTTCAGTTGTTAATCCTCACGGGAGGATGTTTGCATTGGTTTTTTACAGAGAGTGGGAGGGAGAGGAGGAGACAAGCACATCCATGGGTGCCTCCCACCTGCAGCCCACCAGGCGGGGAATGGCGCCCTTGAACAGAACTGAACCAGCGACCCTTCAGTCCCGGGGCCGACGCTCTAACCACTGAGCACACGCTAGGGCTGCAGCCGGACTTGTATCTGTGACCTGCTGCTGGCCTCACGTCCCAACACCATTTATTATGTAACGCACATTTTTCCTATTGACCTGAGGAGACATGTTTATCATACAGAATGTATCTTTGTATTTAAGTCTATTACTACACCTTCTCTTCTGTTTCATTCATTTGTCTATTTAGTCCAGCTGGTGTTGCTCAGTGGTCGACCATCGACCTATGAACCAGGAGGTCACCATTCGATTCCCGGTCAGGGCACGTGCCCAGGTTGCGGGCTCAATCCCCAGTAGGGGTTGTGCAGGAGGCAGCTGATTGATGACCCTCTCTCATTGATGCTTCTGTCTCTCTATCCCTCTCCCTTCCTCTCTCCCTAGAAATCAGTAACTCATGTATATTTTGAAATGTGTCTGTTGGGAAGCAGTGCACTCCTGAACCCCGTCTGGAGGAGGTGGACCAGGAAGGCCTCTCCCCAGGAAACTGGTCCAGAGGAAGCGCTGACTTGGAAACAGCGGGAGAAACTGCTCACAGACTCCAGCTGGCTGCAGGGCACCCCACCCCAGGCACCCCCTCTGGTTCTCAAACACTCGCTGGAACTCGACCCTTATCTCAGGCACCCCCTCTACCCCCACACGGCCTGCACCAGGAAGGAGACATCCCATCCAGGTCTCTCCTCGCCGGTTTCCGCAGGTGCCAGCTGCCCATTAGAGCTGGGCTGGCGTCGGGACACATAATTCATCTCAAGGTCTCTACTGGCCCTCATGTCCCCTGGCCCCTTTCCTTGTGTCCTCTTTCCCGTCACATCCTGGCGAAAGCAGGGATGAAAATTCAGCTCCAGATCTTTCTCCTTTTGCCAGGCAACCGCTGTAACCACACAGGCCGGCTAGAGCCGTGATACAGGGTTCTGCTCAAAGTGTTTCCTGGCCACGTACCCAACAACCACTGTGCTCTTCACGGCGGCTGAAGCAGGGAGGGGGAATGTGCCTGCAGGTCTCTCCTTGCCCACTGACCCATGACCCCCTTAAAGGTGTGTGGAAAGGGGAAAAGTAATTTGTCTCCTGTTGTTTCCTCACCCCTTAGCCAAACACCTGCTCTGCCCCTCACATACTGGTCTCAAGGCAGAATGGAAATGTTGCCCCAGGTCTACCTCATTCTTCCCCAGACCCCTCATCTCCTTCATAGCTGGTTGGAGCCAGGATAGAAAATCTGCCTCCAGCTCACTCCTCGTCCCTTACCCCAGGACTCTCTGTGCAACTCACACAGCAGATGACAGATATATGGATGGATGCTAAGAAGACAGATCCCTACTATAAAGGGCTCCTGATGAATAACTGAGCTCAAATTTAGCAACAACAATTAAAAAACAAACAAACAAACAAACAAAAAAAAAAAAACAGAGCCTCGTGTTCATTTCTACACGGGGCTTCTCATACAAACCTCAATTCAGGGAGTGACTGCAAATGTCCTACCACATTACACTGACTGATAAAGTCATCTGAACTGAGCGAAGAGGAGATGCCAGGACCAGAGCAGATCACACAGACTGGAGCAGAGCAGAGCTGAATTGTGTAGTTTGAAAGGGAATTCACTCAGGGCAGCCTGACCCCAGGGCTTCCTCAGGGCATAACAAGGACTCCAGTTGGCGTTCAGCTAAAGACAAGGACCATCAGTTACAGACACCAGACAGCAGAGCCAGGCTTGGGGCCCCAGAAACAGACCCCGGTCCCCACAGCAGACCATGAAGCAAATGGTAAACCTCAGACATAAAGCCAGACCTTGGACCATGAATGCCAGACACCAGGTGCCAGAGAATGACACAGGACACCTTCCATCAGGCCCTGATGTCATAGCTGCACATGGACCCCACACAGGAACGCAGGAAACCAGCCACACCCAAACAGAACCCAGAACCCAGACAAAGAGCTACACGCAATTCACCCGGAGACCACAGACACTGCCGTCGGAACTCAGATCTGTGTTTAGGAACCCAGGCCCCTAAGCAGGAACTGGACACCAGACACCAGTTAGCAGATGCCAGACACAGGAGCTGAACCGCAGGCCCCAGGCCTCACACTGTCAGCAGGGATCCAGAACAGGGGCCCAATGGTTAGAAAATAATTAGAAGTGAATGATAATAAAAATACTACATTACAAGACTTAAAGGAAAATGTGCAGTCTTAAGTGCACATATTAGGAAAAGAGAAAAGTGGAATATTTACGAGTTTACACCCTTCTTAGAACCTAGAGTAGTACATTAAGTCCGCAGAAATAAGAAGAAAGGAACTGTGCATGTAGAGTTGTCTGGAAAGATATGCACTTAAAACAAAAGCAGTTTTTACCTCTTGTGGCAGGATTTTGAATTAACTGTATTATTCTGAACACTGTAAGTAAGCTGCAACAAAGCCATTTTCATTTTAGAAAAAAAGGACTAGAGGAAAACATGGGATAGTTAAAAAGTGTAAGAACCTGGATTGCTGTGGTGAGAACACCAGAGGCCTTTTCTTTGGGCACCCAGTTTGGTCTCTTGACAGTCAGAGGGGGAAATTATTCCAAATGTTTTAGAGCAAATTCGCTCCTTTTCTCAGTTGCACTTTGTGTGTGATTGCAGCAGTTCTGATAGAGAATATTCTCTAAAATTGATCTGAGCCCGGCTCTGCATTTACAGGCAATGTTCTTTTGGACACGGAACAAACCTCTTAGGGTCTTTTTTCATTACTAGTAAATTTATCATTTTTATAGCTTACCACATTCATTGTTGAAAGACCTAAGCTAAGACTCTGCTCTGCTTCTGTGAGGTTCACCCTCCCAGTGCTCATGTAAACTGAAACCAGAACTGCACACTCCTAAATCCCGTGTCCAGTCTAGAGGATGTGCCCACGGAAAGGTAGTCCCGTAGGAATTCCTCACTTAAATTTGCAACTGAGACTTGTGCCCCAGAAACAGTCCAGGCACACACTTCTGGTCCTCAGAGGCTGGCTGTACCTGCTCCCCCGCCCCAGCTCACCTCATGTTCGGTCTTAAAATCAGGCCCTCCACTTGCATGGATGTACTTCGCCTTATTCTGCCTCATTGCTCTCCTGATGTGTGGACTGAGGACTGTGCTTCCTGGCCCAGCTTCTCATCTCAGGTCCCAGTTACTGTTGTCGACAATTGGCAAGAAGGAGAATCTCAATGAATTGATGGAGAATGGCGGTTTTCCACCAAGTTCTATAAATTACCAATGAAGGAGTAGATAAAAGTGGGTTACATGAAATCCATTGGTGATAGATTAGGGGGGCGGGAGAAAGCAAAGAGGGGAAATCTCTGGGATTAGGTAAAAGTAAAATGATAGACACATGCTCTTTTACTTAGGTGGTGCAGGAGAGTTAACAGCCAACAATTAACATGATAACAATAACAATGAAGGAAATTGTGGTCTCCACCCTGATGCATTGATAGTGCCCTGAGGGGTCTGGAAAAGGGGAAGTTACAAGTTACCCTGATGAGCCAAAGGTATGTTATCAGATGCAAAAAAGACAATAGGCTCAGTTAGACCAAAGTTGATCTTTGTCAGAGAATATACCGGCCTAGGACGCGTCTACCCATGATAGACTGCTTTTTAATATAAAAAGTTTAATTTCAGACCATCCTTGTGGTTACTTTAGGTCTCTGAGTTTGCAAGGCTGCCACGCAGACCTTCCCTCATTAGTCAGGTTAGCATGTGGCCCCTTTTCATCACAACTGGAATGTGTCATGTGATGACAAGTCGTTTGGCCCAAAGGAAATGGCCCGGAGAAGCGGCTAGCGTCATCCCGTTTTGAACTATCTTGTGACTGAGGTGGGTGTGGGTGCTTCCAGGGGAAGTGACAGTGGCTCTGACTCAGGAGATGCGCTCAGGCCTCTGTGCATGTGTGGGCGTGTGCACCTGCGCACGTGTGGTGTGAACATGTGTATGCGTTGCTGTTTGTGTCTCAGAATGAAGGACAGGTTCTGACTCCACTGCCCTCACCAACATGGGCCTGCCGTTCCCATTAGTACAGCAGTGCCTGCCTGTCTTCACGTTGATGCCCTCATCTGCCCCCAGCAGATGGGCACTGTGACAGTTTTACAGAGGAGGAAACAGCAGCTCAGAGGTGCCTCCAGGGCACAGGCTGGGCGGTGGCCAGGACTTATTCCTAGCCTCTAGGCCCTAGAGTCTAGGGTCCGAGCCTTCTGCTCTTTCCTCCACATGCTGCAGGGACGTCCTGCCAGGCGCTCTGCTCAGAAATAAGAGGGTCCCTGCGCGAGAAAACAGGATGCATGAGCTAGAATGGAGCTTTGTAGGGAATACACAGACCAAAGCATGGAAAGGACATGGGATGGAACATACAGAGAAAGAACATGAGAGAAATGGGAGGCACTGTGTAAAGTGTAACATACGTGAGATTACGGTCTTAGGAGGAAAGGAGAGGATAAAGCAGAGTGATACCTGAAGAAATAATGGCTGAGTGTTTACAAAACACATCAAGCCACAGACTCAAGGAGCTCTAGGAACCCCTGAGCGCTCACTGCCAAACTGGTGAACAATGAAGTTAAAGAGAGGGTTTTAACAGCAGAAAAGGCGCAATTGTGTTACATGGAGCAAGAAGCACGAGGCTGGAAGACCCTTCAGACGGGAACAGGAAATAAAAATGTTCTTGGGTTACTAAGCGGTTGTCAGGGTGTCTCACCAGCTCACCCGCACTCAGAATAAACATTAAATGTTCATCAGGCAGAGGGAAAACTATCCCAGATGAAGGGAGTAAGTAGAGTCAGAATAGAGAGTGCAAAGTAAAAGGTAGATAAAACTAAATAAATACTGACTGTTTTATATAATATCTTGTGGGATTTAAAACATATATACCGCCCTGGCTGCTTTGGTTCAGTGGATAGAGCGTCAGCCTACGGACTGAGGGGTCCCGGGTTAGATTCTGGTCAAGGGCACATGCCTAGGTTGCAGGATCGATCCCCACTAGGGGGCGTGCATGAGGCAGCTGATCCATGATTCTCCCTCATCAATGATGTTTCTATCTCTATCCCTCTCCCTTCCTCTCTGAAATCAATAAAAATATATTTTTTAAAAAAGAAGTATGCCCTGGCCGGTTTGGGCATACTGAAGAGTCCCAGGTTAGATTCTGGTCAAGGGCAGATGCCTGAGTTGCAGGCTCAATCCCCAGTAGGGGGTGTGCAGGAGGCAGCCGATCAATGATTCTCTCTCATCATCGATGTGTGTCTGTCTCTCTCTCTCTCTCCCTCTCCCTCTCCCTCTCTGAAATCCATGAAAATATAATTTTTTGAAAAGTATGTGTCTATCAAAAAATAAAACATACGATAGACATAATTAACAAAACAAAAATGTTGTCAATGAGAATTACAAACAAATCTGGAATCCAAAGTCTTATCTGATACCTGGGTGGGAGGAGGTGGGGGGCGGGAAGTACCTCCCAAAATACTGCTGTGCCTACTGCCATCTAGTGGCAGCATACAATAATTGCAGGGAAACCTAGGAGAAAATATTTACAAGGTGTAGTAACCAAAAACCTACAGTTATCAGTAAACATGGCAACCAGGCATCAAGTTGTTCAATCAATATTTGTTGAATGAATAGGTCATTGCTTTGTTTTCTTCCTGTGTTTCTTTTTAAGGAAAAATTCACACCAAAATAAAAATTGGCATCTGTTCATTATAAGGAATTCAGTCAAACATGCTGAAGTCCCAAAGATGGAAGTAAAAACACAATCCAAACCTCACCAGCCAGAATAACCAATCACATTAGGTGAACAACTTTTGGACAACTTAATATGCAAATACAAAAACAGATTCCTGGGTAAGGAACATATGCGTACAGAGACTTTTATAAAAGCATAACAATCATATTTTGGATACAATTTTAAATTTAATTTTACTTGAATTTCACAAAAGAAAAAGAAAGAGAAGTTGATGAAATTGCTGAATTCATAGAAATATTTCCTCTAGACAAGAGATACTTCCCCTAAACTATCTCTTCAAGATAAAGAAAGAAGAAAGAAACTGTGAGAACATTAAAGGTTAGTCATTATGATTTTCTCCAAGCACATATTTTCATTTGTGTGTGTATAGACTGACTTTTGCTATGAAAGATGAGTTCGTTGGCCCAGCCACACGGCATGAACATGCAGTTCTGAGAATACTGAAGCCCTTCTGTACCAGTTAGTAAATGTCAGCCCTGGTCTCTCCCCAGGGCTCCCCCTCCCTCCTGGCTGCCCCCTCCCACTGCCAGGACCAACCCCAGCCCCCATCTCCCCGGGACCCAGGGCTACAGGGGAAAGGGGACTCTGGTCCCATCTCCCAGGCACCACTTCACCCATTGGCCTCAGGTAAGGCTTGGTTTGCAGAAAGTATTCAGTGTGAAAACCATTTGAAAATCCCTGCTCAAGGTCAGCCCTCAGGTCCTTGCAAGCTCCCACAGTCCAGGATTTCTGGGAATGGAGGCCTTTCTCACAAACACACTAGCTCCTTATGAAGCCAAGTGCCTGTCTGCCTCCTGGTGTCATTACCTCGCATCCTAATGGGCAGCAGACACAGATCTGTGGGTGTGGAGACGGCCCCTGAGCCAGCTCCAAATCGGATAAGGCAGAAGGTGCTGGAGCCCAGGCTCAAGGGGAGGCAGCAGGAAGGGAGTGGACTTGGCTCTTTGCCCAGCCCTGTGCCAGGTGCTCACGGTCCAGATCCTCTCAGATCCTGAGAGGTGTTCCCTTGCTCCCTTCCCTCCCGCCCTTCTCTTCCTTCCGGATTTACTGAGCACCCGTCTGTGCCAGGCGCTGGGGCACAAAGGCAGAGCTAGCACCCCAAGACCTCACCGCCCCATGAGAGTGTCATCCAGAAAACCGCTGTGACTGGGGTGGGTGCAGGATGCAGGGGGAGCCCCAAGGGACTTGGGAGGTTCTCCAGTGGAGTTACAGCCGAGCTGGGATTAGAAGAATGAGGAAGGGCATTTGAGGTGGAGGAACTGCATGTGCGAAGGCAGGGAGGCAGGAACTGTGGGAGGGTGGCTCTTGCCTGGTCTGGGAACTGTGGGAGGGTGATGGAGCCCAGGTCTAGGAAATCTGCTGGGTGAGGTGGGGGTCCCAGAACCCACCTGGACCCACTGCCTCCTTTGGTTTTGCCTGCCTGGCCAGGAAGAGGCCCCACCTACCTGTACCAAAGGAGGCTTTGAAGCTGACGAGGGAGTGAGAAAGGAGGGCCAGCTGGTGTGTATTTTTGGATTGCTTCTCAGAAATCTCCTCCTCCTCCTCCTCCTCCTCCTCCTCCTCCTCCTCCTCCTCCTCCTCCTCCTCCTCCTCCCCCCCCTCCCCCTCCCCCTCCCCCCCCTTCTCCTCCTCCTCCTCCTCCTTCCCTTCCTCCTCCTCCCCGCCTCCTCCTCCAATACCAAGGCAATCAGGGCCACTAGGGGAGAGCCTGTGAGCTGAGCTAAGTTGAGGGGGAGGTGAGCTGGGGGTAGGGACCTCTGCTCCTCCTCTCTGAGCCTCAGTTTTGGCATCTAGAATATGGGCACAACAACCCAGTTGCTGGCTCCTGTCAACCCAGGTGCTCCAGGAAGCAGAGGCCCAGGCTGGACTCATGAGGGGGAAGGTAAAGGTGGGGCTGGGGAGGACTCTGCATCATCCTGCAGCTGGGGGCTCTGCCAGGTGGCGAAGAGTCCCTAAGCCACATGGCCCGCACTTCCCACCAAGCAGCCTGCCTGCTGTGCCCACTGCACTGTCACTGCCCAGGAGCCCGGGGGAGCGGGAGGCAGGGCCAAGGCATAGACACAGGGATGGGTCTCCCCGGGAGCCCTTCAGTGAGAGGTCTAGGGTGTCTCCCCTGCTGGGACACAAGGCTCAGCTGTTCCCAAAACCCAGTCAAAGCCCCTAAAGGAGGGTCCATGTTCTGGGGCTGCTGCTCAGATGAGTAAGACTGGCCTAAACCAACAGGAACGTGCTCTCCCCATTCTGGGGCCAGAATCTGAAATCAGGGTGTTGGGGCTGTGCTCCCTCGGAGGGCTCCAGGAGAGGGTCCTTCCTGCCTCTTCAGCTTATGGGGGCTCCTGACGGCATCCCTTCAATCTTCACGTGGCCCCGCCCTCTTGTTCTCATGCCCACTTCCCCTTGATCACCTGGCCCTGCCCTTTGTTCTTGTGCCCACTCTTGTGATCACGTGGCCCCGCCCCTTGTGCACATATCCACTTCCTCTCCACCACGTGGCCCCACCCCCTTGTTCCTGTGCTGACTTGTTCACTTGGTCCCACCTCCTTGAGGCCTCGGATGTTTCCCGGGTGCCACCTCCCTGGCTAGCTGTCTGCCCCTGCTCTCACACCTGTCAACAGTCCCTTTGCCAAAGTCCTTCCAGAAAATCGTTTGCACGTGCCCTCTTTCCTACTGGGACTGTGACAGCTGGGACTGAAAAGGAGACAGGGAGGTGTCCTGTCCAGAGTCCATGGCAGAGGTCCAGAGGGGCCTGTGCAGTCCCTGGAAGGCTGGGGGAGGGGAGGGTGGTGAGGCCGGGGTGCTGATTAGGGAGTGGAAATCCCTCAGGGCAACTGGAGCACAGACACAATCACCCCACACTCCCGTGAGGAGCAGCTGTGGCCCATTCTGCAGCTGAGGAGACTGCAGCACAGAGAGGGCGAGAGACTTCCTCGAGGGCACACAGCAGTGAAAAGGCAGAGCTAAAAAGGGAACCATGGGCTGCCCAGAGTCTGTGTCTCCTTTACCTGTAACCTCTGGGTAAACGGCCCCTCACTCTGTGGCCATTTGCTCGGATGGGTTTCACCCTTTCCCCCCACCCCCGCTCCTCCACCCTCAGCAGACGGGGTCCTGTCACTGCACCAGTGCAGTGCCTCTGGGCGGCTGCTCTTTGTCCCACGGTCCCTCCCAGGGGAGGAGTCCAGCTGCCTTTGGGCGAGGGCCTTGTGTGGAGAACGCCCCGTCTCCCCTCGCCTTCTGTGGCTTCTATGACAAAGTACCATTATTTTTCCTGTGTCTGGCTTCCGCTGCCCGCCTCCCCGGCAGATTTTGTTTTACCTCAAAAAGAAATTGGTTCAGGGTCTGCAAACCGGCCGACTTCCTGCATTCGCTCTGTGCGACGTGGCTCTGCCCTGGTGCCTCCTAGTCCACGTCCCTGATGCCACCCCACCTCTGTGGCAGCATCTCTCATCCCCTGGAGCCCCCATTCAGCTCACAGCATCCTCAGTGCTCCCCTGCAGCTCCAGGGAGACGCTGAGTCATTGGTCCCCCAGGTCCTGCCTGCAGCCCCAAGGTCCTCAAACCAGCCTGGGAGGGGCCGGTGGGTTGATCCCTTTGACAGACGGGTGCAGACACCAGGTGGGCACTCCGCCCCACCCCCAAACACCATGAGCACCGAGTCTGTGCTGCCAACCAGCTCCTGGAGGGCTCGGCCTGCACAGTGCGCCCACCAGAGGAGACCCATCTGCAGAGGGGCAGGCGGAACAGGCTTCCCAGGGTCCACCTGGCCCCAAAGCATCCTTCAGCCTCCCATTCACCCCAGCTGAAGGGGAACCGGGTGTGGTTTCCGCCCAGCCCAGCTGCCTGCCTGGGCTCTCTTGGGAGTTGGCAGAGGCTGTCACCCTCTGCTGGCCTGTTCCTGTTACTGCAGATGGTAAAGTCATCCCAGCCGCCCAGCCAGAAAACAAAACCCTGATTGACAGTGGTAGAGGGCACCTTGCAGAGGCGATGCAATAGTGGCCCCTTGTGGATATTCTGAGAACAGCACCCTAGCAATGAATTGTGAGCCTGAAAAGAAAACCCAAGTGTCAGTCCTATTTTTGTTGTTCATCCTCACCTGAGGATATTTTTCCATGGATTTTGGAGACAGTGGAAAGGAGGGGGAAGAGACAGAAAGAAACATCAATGTGAGAAAGACACATCAATGGGTTGCCACCCGCACTCGCCCAACCAAGGTACGTGGCCTTGACTGGAATCAAACCCAGGACTCTTTAGTCCGAGGGCCAACGCTCTATCCACTGAGCAACACGGGCTACTAATGAATTCCAGGAGTCTGAAAATGAAAACACAAATGACAATCTTAGACAGGAAAGTAGAGCAGGGCCCAGAGAGCCACAGGTACCTTTTGTGGCTCTGAGCTTCAGAGCCAGGGGCCCATCCGGAGGGCAGGAAACCCAGGGCCCTGTGGGAGGGCACAGGAGCCCCATCGAGCTGGCAGACAGACACCAGGGCCTGCCCCCCGTCATTTAAGAGGTGAATGGGGGTGAGCGTGATTACATCAACCATCCGAGTAGGCCGTCCCTGCATCACCAGGTGTGATGTCAGACAAGTGGGGGGACCTGCCAGAGCCCCTCTTCTGCCCACACGGGGCCTGGACACGGCCCCTTCCCCATTTGTTCCTCATGCTCTGCCCCACTGTATGCATTCCCCACCCCCTGTCCCAACCCTCCCTGTGCCCACCCAGCGTGGCCCCTGCACTGCAGCCCACTGGGAAACCCCACCATTTCTCACCCACACTTCTAGAGTCCCTGCCACCTGATGGAGGCCCAGCACAGGGAGAGTGGGTCCGGCCTCTGGAGATGGGTGACACAGGTTTACTCTCCCTCCAGGAGTCAGCGGGGAAGCCTGTGGCTGCCCTGGCAGAAAGGACAGCATCTGCCATTGGCCGCAGCCAGCATGGGTCCTGGACGCCAGTGAGAACTCTACACCCCAGGCTGCAGGGAAGAGGTGGCCCCAGGGGGTGTGGGGGACCTCCGGGAGGATGGGGTGGGATGGGGGACAAAGGGAAACAGTAGTGGCTGCAGGGCCAGGCCACCCTCAGCACAGGTCAGGGAGACACTGAGGACACACAGGCGCTGACCTGAGCGAATTCTTTTTATTCGAGCAAACAGAGAGGAGCAGAGCGCGCAAGGCTCTGCCTTCTGCCCACAGCCACTCCGCACAGGCTGCCGCCCCTGATGCCTCGGTCCCAAGGCTGGCTAGTCCAGGGGTCCCTCCTGGGCAGCGGGGGCAGGAGGAACGGGGACATGGGCTGGGGGGCCCCTACAGAGCATCACTGGCCTCCCCCTCCCCCCAACGCCGAGCTGCCAACAGCCCAGATCCAGTCGAGGGGAGAGAGGAGGAACCTAAGATAACCCGCCCTGAAACAACACACCAAGAGGACCCCAGGTCTGCAGCCCGAGGCCTGGAGGAGCCCCGTCTCTCTGGCGACTTCTCAGAGCGGCAGAGCCGGGAGGTGGGGCCGGGCCGCAGAGAAGACAAGGAAAGGAAGCCCGGAGGAAACAGAGAGAGTCCCCTCGGTGTGCTGAGCGGAGGAAGGAGTCCCAGGTGCTTCTCGACAAGCGGCACTTGTCCGTCCAACAGGAAAATGGCGCGGGAAGCAGGCAGACGCCGGCTCCGGGGTCCACACTCTGCGTGGCCTGGCCTGGGCAGCATCACCTCTCCGACTTCCTGCCAAGCGTGCCCAGCACATGTGCGCACACAGGCGGACACACGCAGGCACACGTGCCACCGTCTCTGCACCGTGCACGCCTGTCTGGCCGTGCGGCTCACCTCTCCTTCACATGGTTCTGTGCCCCCGCACCCCCGCCGCTGGCCCCGTCCGTGCTACCCCCACCGTGGCCCCCGCCACTGCACAGCACCTCCGTGAGGTCGTCCATGACGGCGGTCTCTTTGGGATCCAGCAAGTTGAACTCCCTGGCGAAGAGGATGAAGTGGATGTAGAGGGTGTTCAAGTGTCCGTGCAGCTCGAGCGCCAGGGTCTCCTTGAAGTGGGACGAGTAGATGTGGGCCAGCACGTGGAACAGGTACCTGCAGATCTTCTTCACCAGGGACTCGAAGGAGCTGGGGAACTCTCGGCCTGCGGACAGGGCCGCGTCATCCTGGCCCTGCTCCCCACAGCGTCCCTCCTGCCCCCCAGAACCCTCACCAGGCAGGCAGGACCACCCCCAGCAGCCCTTCCTGAGCAGCCACCAGCACACACTTGAGTGACTTGTCCCTGGGGCCCAGCCCCCAAGAGCTGGACCTCCCGGGCCACCTCTGCGACCAGAGGTCAGAGACCCGCTACATGCCGCCCCAACCTGAACTGGACCCTGGGGTCCTGCATGCTTCCCTCTACGTGGCCTGGACCCAGGGGAGGCACATGGAAGCTCAGGATTGCCCAGAGCCCGCCAAGCCCTGTCCAGCTGGACACACCCACGCTGGCTGCTAGAGGCCCGCAGGTCCCAGAGCCTGGGGGGGAGGGCATCTTGACCCAGGGTGGCAGACGCCAGGTCAGGCAGCTGCCTGCTCCTCACCTGCAGCCACGCCCACCTCACACGGAGGGGCACTCTGAGAGACCTACCATACTTCGTGGGGAACACGTCCTCGTCCGTCACCAGCTTCTGCACCGAGCTCATGACGAAGTCGACGTACTGGGGGGCAGTGCACTTGACCTTCTTCCCTCGCTCGTCATACCAGTAGTACTGTCTGTGGGGACAGAGAGGCTGGTCACGGGCCACCCCAGCCACACAGGCACCCTGGTCCTGGGGTGAGGGGCCTGTTGCAGTCCAGAGGTGGCACCAGGTGGGTGGCCACCATTGGTGGAGGTGTGGCAGGCGCCCAGGCTTCTCCTCTGAGCCCCTGGGGACACACCTGTGGGACCTGCAGTGGTGTCTGAGAAGGGGGCTGACTGTACCAGTCTGACAGAGTCCAGGGAAGAAGACCCCGTCCTCGCACCTCCCGCCGCACTTGCTGCAGAGCCACTTCAGTCCCACTCTGTGGCCTCCTGCCAGCTCACCCCGCCCTGCCTGGCCCCGCCCACCTTGGGCTGTGCCTCGCAGTGGCTAGCTGGGGACATGAGGACACCTCAGCCAACCTCATGCTCTTCCCCAAAAACAAGGAAGAGAGAGCCGGTGCCATGTGACCTTGTTCCCACGTGATCTGGCCCTGGCCGGGACACAGTGAGGCCAGGAGAGCAGGACCCAGGGGCTGAGAGCCATCTCAGCCAGCACAGCCAGTATGCAGCATGATGCAGGGCGGTGTGTCGGGGCCACAGAGAGGAGCTCCTGGCTCCTCCTTGGACACCAGCCTCCTGTCGGCATGTGTCCACATCCCTCCCTCCTGCTCTGGAGGCTGGGGCAAGCCCGGGCCACATGGTGGCTCTCCTTCCCACCCTGCACTGAGCTGAGGCAGTGCTGCCAGGGGCTGCTTGCTGAGGACACACAGGGAGCGAGCTCCCAGACAGAGCGACCAGCACAGGCCTGTCAGGGCCTCCCTCCCCGTGCAGTGCAGGAGCCCAAGGAGGGGCCTCTACTCGAGGACGGCTGGAGCAGGGAGCGCCTGCAGCTTCACGGGGCTTGCTGTCTTAGGAAGCCCATCGGGCATGTCCTGTCCCTAGGAATCGGGCCTGTTAGCCTCAGGCCAGCTCCTGACACCCATGCCCCAGCAGGACCCGCATGGTCAGTGTCCCTGCCCTGGCCGGACTCTCTTACCGTTTCCCTGCCAGGCCCTGGGCCCCGTGAGGACAAGAGAGCACTGCTGAGGAAGGCCCCGTGCCACCGGGAGACCTCACAGGGACCGTGAGCAGGTCTGAGAGGCGGGAGTGCAGCCACGGGGTCATGGCCCCATAGCCCACCGAGTCCCCAGGGCTGGGAGGCACTCACGTATTGCACACGGCCATGGTCTGGCACGCCTCCCCCGTGCAGAACTCCGAGATAGTGCTGTACTGCAGGTTGACGTGGTGGAAGAACGTGGTGGCTGCAGGAGGAGAGGAGAGCAGGCGTGAGCTCTGCCAGCTCGCACAAGGCCACTGCCCAGGGTAGTGCTCTGTGCTTGGAGCTGGGATGGCCGGCACTGCTCACAGACCAGAGACAAACGCCCGTGTGGAGCACCAGCCTTGGGAGCAGCCACCAGCCACCGCCAGACAGGCAGCAATTACCAGGCGGGGCGGAGGCTGGTGGCCATCGGGCCTGAGCCCCCCACAATGGTGGGCAAACTTCCCACCTCAGTGAGGGCCACAACCCCTGCTTTTACACACCCCAGCTAGAACGGGGCACTGCCTGGGCACTGGTTACACAGAAGGCCGCTCCACCCCACCACGCTTCGGAGAAGAGCCAGTCCCCTGCAGAATCCTACCACGTGGGCAGGCGGCCCTCATGCGGCATTCTGTGAGCCCGAGCCCCAGGCCTGCTCAGGGCCCACACCAAGGCCCCTCAGTGCACTGCAGGGCTGGCCACCCCATGCCTCAGCGCCCAGCCCTCCTTTTTGGTAAGTGACAGCCAGGCCACTGGCCACATGGGCAGCACACCCTCTGCAGACAGAGCTCTGGGGATCCCCAAGGACCCGGAGGGCAGCCACCTGCACTGCCTCCCTACCAGCTGCAGCCACTGTGGCTCCCAGCCCAGCAGCCCCCCGCCCCCCATCCCCACGCACTGTTGCTGGCCAGCCACTCGTTGAGGTCGATCTCCCGGGGCAGCACCACCAGCTCCCTGAACTCGCAGTCGGTGATCCTGGACTTGGCGTACTCCGGCTCCAGGTACACCTTCTTCTCCTCGGCCGCAGGCTTCTTCCCGTTGGGCTTTGCTTTGGACTTCCTGCCGAGAAAAGGAGCACCGTCACCGCCCGGCAAGTGCCGGCATGGACTCCAGAAGCCCAGGAGACAGCCCGTGGGGCACCAAAGAGGCTTCTTAGCGATGCCTTGGGGTTTCTCTCCCACTGGCACCACGTGCCGTCCCCAGCCATCGTCTGGCCACCAGAGCCGTCTGGCCACTGCAAGGGCGAGGGGGACACAGACACACGAGCCGGCAGCCTGGCGTCGTGGGCTGAACCTGGAACTCTGGGCTCTCCCCCACGTGGGACGCCACAGCCCTGCAGCCATCCTGGCCCACGCCAAGGGCCTGGTGCCCAAGGCGGGACCGACAAGCAGGACACAGGGTCGGGCATCACTCACCCTGACCCATGAACAGTCCCACAGGCAGGTGGGTGGTGGGCAGGCGTCCTGCACATCTGACCCGACGGCCCCCTTCCTGAGCACTGTTATTGCCGACACCCCAGCCCCATCATCACGGGCTGCAGGCTCACCAGCATGACCCCTGTCCCGCTTGCCTCTGCTCCCTCGAGTGCAGGGAAAGGTTTCCAGGGAGAGGGAGGTGTCAGCCAAATGCTCCAGAAATCTGCAGAAATGGCCATTCCTCACTAAAGTTTTTTCTTATTTAGGAAAACAGTTCTTTCCACAAAAATGTGTGTGGCTATTTTTACATGAATGAATCCATATTTCTAACATGTCTTGTTTCCATCTGAATAGTGAACATCGGTGGCTAAACACCACGAACCAATGCTCGCTGTGCTGAGGGGCTGCATCTCCTCCTCGGTGGAGGCCGTGGCCCAGAACCAGCCTCCTGCCACTGCCCCAGGCCAGAGCCGGGCCACGGTCCCTGCAGCTGAGGCAGGCCAACGAGGTGGCATGTCCCCAAAAAGGAAAACTGCCCAAGGAGCGGCCTGGAGCCGCAGCTGGAGACGCCCGCCCAGGCTGGGTTAGACTCAGGTCGCTGAGTCTGTCACACACTGGAGCCCATGGGCAGGACGCTAGGAGGGTCCCCCTGCACACAGGAGCCCCTCCTCAGCCCTGCCTCCTGCAACCCAGGAGGGCTGTGTGGTCGGGTGCTGGCCAGCCCCAGCAGCCCACTCTCTAGGGTCCTCAGACCTGCAGGAGAAGCCAACCGCTCTCTCCTGGCCCCTGTAGCTGTCCCCATAGCTCGGGCCTGGGGCCTCGGCGGGCCTCCCCCACACCCCAGGCAAGGCCCACATGGCAGGGGGGGCGGCAGCTGGCTGTGGGGTCAGCTCCCTGACCTTACCCTTTTTTTGTTCTGTTTTGAAAAGTTGCTGGTAGTTTATTTGAGAAACAGGAAGAAAAAATGCTCCGTGAACGCCAGGGAAATGTTTTCCCTCCTGCTTCTCACAGGAGATCTTCGCCTTAAAAGGCGACGTGTGCTGGCCTCTGGGGCAGGGCCTCAGTGGCCAGTGCCAGGGGCCACCGGGTTCTGGGGACAACGGGACAGACCCAGACCTGGGGCCCTGACCCTGCCTGGGTGGGCCAGCTGGAGTGTGAGCACGGATGCCACACACTCTCAGGGGACACTCAGGGGTCCCCGTGGGGGTGAACTATTCACTGCAGACACATGTGCACAGAACCTCTCAGCGCCCCGCGGCCTCGGCCTTCTCCAGGTCGGAGCCACAGAGAGAGACCAGGCCCCAGGAAGGGCTGGGAGCACCGGGGCTCTGCTGATGCCTTGAGACACTCACTGGGAGTGGGTGGGTAGGGGGCCATGCCACTCCTTGCCCACAGCCCTTCTCCTGACCCTGGGCCCTGCTCCCAAGTGATGCCCCACCGTCAGAAAGCCAAAACTGGCCAGGAAGGTCCCGGTGCCTTTGGCCCCAACAGGTGGGACATGCCTGCAGGACACACCTTGCACCAGCGCCAGCCTCTGCACCAGCTGCACACCGTGTCCAGCGCCTGGACCAGGCTGCTCCGCCCTCCCCCACACTCACGCACACTGGCCTACGGCCACTGCAGGGCTGGTGCACACAGCCTGGGCCTCCAGGTCTGGTGACCACGGTGTGGGGACGGGGCGAGGTGGGGCCTAGGCCGTGGAGCTGGCTGCTTGACCTACCTCCACACTTTGCTACTTAGGAGCTGTGTCACCTAGTGACTCACAAACATGCCTGAGCACTAGCCTGGAGTGGCTGTTACAGGAGCGGCCACAACCAGCCACTGCCACCATCATGGGCATCACACAGGCCTGCACGCTTCCTGTCCACGAGACCCATCCAATGTCACAGCCCCCGGGCCATCTGTGCTGACCTAAACCATGTCCCTGCTGGACCCACTGGAGGTGGCTTGGGACTGCTCCCCATCGGCGAAGAAAGGAGTCTGGCTCTAGGAACATGGCCACACGCAGGAGGCCCCCACCTGCCCGCACAGAGCACCGGTGGGACGGCACCAGCTGAAGGGACACAGAGAGTGCCCAGCGCCAGCCCTGCCCCACAGCCCAGGGACGCGGCCCCAGGCACCTGGCTGGCATGGCCCCGCGCTCTGAGGAGCAGCAAGTAAATTCCAGGGTTTGAAAATGGGATGAATCTTCAAAGCATCAGTCAGGTGGCAAGGGCTGGTAGTCCCCAGGTACAGGGCGAATGCACTCCCCTCTTTTCCTAGGGCTCCCCTCAGCCTGCTGTGCATGCATTGTTGCTCCCTCACTCCCTCGCGGGTGCTGGGATAGCTCAGGCCATCGTCAGGAGAGGGATGCAGGCAGGTCTGGAAGGGACGCCCGTAGGAAGTCAGAGAAGGGTAGAGACCCTGAGAGCAGGAAGGACCAGAGGTGGCTGTGTCTGGAGATAGTCTTGAGGGACGTGGGAACTGGAAGGTCTGGGGTAGGGAGCAGGGTTACAGGAACCGAGGGTATGTGAGCAGTGGGCCCAGTGCTCAGGTGCTGGGAGGCCCCACAGAAACTGCTCCACGGACAGGGGTGCTGTTGGTAGTCTGAGAAGGGGAGCCACAGAGAGGCCGGCCAGCAGGACCCACCCTGAGCCTCAGCCAACGCTCCTCACTACAGGCTACCTCAGGGCAGGGGCACGGACATGAGAAAGAGCTGTCTGGGGGGCAGTGTGCAGGCGGGGGCAGGGGCAGCTATGTTCCTGGCGGAGGCACAGGCAGGCTCCTGCCAACCTCCTCCCTAGGGCACTGTGGGGCGCAGGGACTCAGCCCCGACCCTGGCCGGAGCTGTGGGGTTACCCTGTCACCCCTGACGGCCAGGCACAGACATGCAGGGGGCGCTGGCACTGGGGCTCTCCACCTTCCAGGGACACCTCACCCCCAAGTTTTTGATGCAGGGCCCTGGGGTGGGGCCTGAACTGTCCTAAACCTTGGAGCTTCCCGGCCTGACTGTTCTCTCAGGTCCCAACTAGCCTGGCGCCACTGCACCCCGACAGGCACAGAGCCTGGGAGACGCCATGGGACCCCTGTCCGGTCCTGTCAGATCTCCACAGTCAGACCTCCAGAGGCTGCAGCAGCCGGACTGTTTCTCCTGGTTTGACTGCCCGTGGTCAGCACCCCCAAACAAAGGGGGCTTTCATAAGCTAATGCCCCACCAGGAGGGAGACTGCCCGGAGGCAGCCAGAGGAAGGTAGGGCAGGAGCTGTGCAAGCTGCTGGCCCCAAATTGCAGCCACCGTGTGGCCACTGTGCTGTGGCCACGGGTTCCCCTCTCTCTGCCTGTGAAATAGGGGCTCTTCCTTCAACACCAAGCCCAGGTGTCACCTTCTCCTGGAGTCTTCCCAGGCCCCACTGAGCACAGCCTCAGCCCCAGCCCCGGCCCCGCGAGAGCTCACCGGGACCTCTGGGGTCCCACGCACAGCTTAGACCATGGGTTCTTCCGTGGGGCTGGGGCCATTTCCATGGCCAGCCCTTCTCCATTGTGCACACCGGTGTGCACACACCCACAGTGCACACAGGCGTGCACACACGTGGTCACCTATGCTGTCCAAGACAGTCAGTCACTTTCCCGATGGGAACCAATGACCTGGAGAGTGCCGCCAACTTGCTCACGTTTCCACATCCCCTGGTGAGCTGACCTGCTGCAGCACGGGGAGGTGGACACCAGAGGTGCCCGGAGACGGCCGGAGGCACAGACCTCACAGGTTCTAGAACTCAGCGGTTACTCCACCAGGACCACCCATCAGGCTTGGCCCACAGCCAGACCCCCACCACGGCCTGCTACTCACTCACAGTTAGACAGAACTGGGAAAGCGAGACACTTCCACTTGACAGAGGACCCACTACCATCACCTGAAGGAAAGCAGGCTGGAGCTTAACTGTGACACATCCCAAGGGACGGCTGCTCCTGACCCCCGGGGCCCCTCCAGCACTGTCCCTGACCCCCAAGGGCCTCTCTACTCCCAGCTGGGGCTGAGCCTTTGTCCTCGGGCCCCCCATGCACACGCACACGCACACGCACACTGCGCCAGGAAAGGTGCTACCCATGTGGGGGCACTGGAGGCCCTGCAGTAGAAGAGATGCAAATGATCGTGGCCAGCCGGCCATGGCCTAGGTCAGTTCTCCAGATACGGCTCCTCATGGACAGGCTCCAATCACCCGCCAGGAGACAACAGGCCACACACGCCCGCGGCGAAGGCCTATCCCGCAGGCTCAGAGGGGACGAGGCACGACTGCTGTGGCCAGAAAGAGTCACCAGCAGGCCTCCCAAATGCAGGTGCCCCTTCCTTGCAGGGGCAAACTCCCTCCCTCGAGCAGCAGGAGGTAGGCAGTTAGGGGAACCCCCGCAAACAAAGTTCCTGACCAAGTCCCGGGGGCAGCAGAAAACTGCAGCCTGACCCAGGGCAGGGACCAGGGGTCGTCTGACCAGCACCCCGTGCCCAGCGTTCACCTGAGCACTCTGCCGACGGCCTGAAGCACCATTTTGCAGCTGAGTCCAGTCTTGGGGGGCTGGCTGAGCAGAGCCCGGTCTGCGGGGAGGCTGCTGTGGTCCCCCAGCATGCTGGGGCAGCGCGGAGGTGCAGAGGGAAGTGGGAGCCCCAGCACCAACTTCGCTCCCTCCCTGGGCAGTCTGCCTGGGAGCAGGCGACACCAGCCAATGAGGACGCGCAGGGGAAAGGAGGGCTCTGGCCTGGCAGACACACAGCTGCTCCTTTCACAGGCCAGGCCAGCCCGCCTGGTTAGATGAGGGCGTGTCTCAGTCGACTTTTCAAAGTGGCGCCATGCGGGCGGTGCTGTATGGGGAGGGCAGAGCCCCAGGGAAGAACGCGTCAGCCGGGCCCTGGCACCTCGAGGCCCTTCTGACACAGCTGGGAGAGCTCTTCTGAGAGCAGGCGGCAGCTCTGCCCTGACCTCCTGGGCTGACAGCACCCCTGGCCTGAGCCCAGCCTGTGCGGCTGCAGACACGGCTGTCACCTGCAGAGTGGCGCGGCCCGAGGCAGGAGGAAGACAAGGCTGGCAGGCTTTGGGGCATCCAGACCAGGCGTGAGCTGCCCAGGGCCTTCCAGTGGGGGGAGAGGGCGTGCAGCCAAGCCTTCCTGACAGCTGCCTGCAGGTGGGAGAGCAGGAAGCACCGAAACCCGAATGGCTGACCAGAGGGGCAGAGACAGCTCACAGTCCACAAAGATCACTGAGAGGCCCCACCTAGCAAGGAGCCCTATGCTCACATCCCCACCCACCTCAGCCCTGCCCTCCACCCACCTCTCCCTCCCCAAGGCCGCATCCCACAAAGGGCCCCTCCCATCTTCTCACCTGTCCAGGTTCAACCCAGCTCAGCACTGTGGCAACTCCAAAGCCACGGTGAGGACAGAACAACAGGCAGTGCAGAAAGGCTGCCTCTGCCCTGGGGACACCACGGGGACCAGTGCAAAAGGCCCCTCTGCCCCCACAGCCACCCAGATTGTCCAGGGACAGACATCAATGGGCCAGCCACACCACCAGGCAGCTGGGGTAACTGAGCACTAAGGGGTGCTTCTAGGCTCACCATGTCCCATCCCTGCCCTGTCCTAGAGCCAGCCACCTCCGCCTGGTTCCTTCCCTGGAGCAAACAGCCCGAGACTGTGCGGTGCCCACGCCGCTGCGGGCATCTCCACTGCCAGCACAGAGCCGTGTGCATGCCTGTCCACTTCAGTACCAGCGACACAGCGTCTGCGTGCAGATCACGCTGCACAAACAGAGTCCCTTCCAAAGACCCTACTCTGGTCCCTCACCCATGGATCACTGCGACCTCCTCCGGGCTCGTCTGTAACCAGCCCCAGACATCAGAAAAGCGCAGAAATAGAGTGACATGCAGAGAAATTTGAACAGAGGCACCAGAGCTCTGAGAATCGGGAACAAGAGCTCCTGAACAACGGGGGAGCTACCAGAAACTCAAATGGACACACGGGGAACACGAGCCTGAGAGGGACTCTCATCCCCACTTGTGCGATGATGGAGCAACAGACAAAGGCCCAGACCGCCACCACTACCAACTGCAAACAGTGAAATACACAAAGCAACTGGCAGATGCTGGAGAGCATGCTGGCGCACAGGAGGCTGGTGCGGAGCAAGCACACAGCTGTGGCTGCGGACAGGATGGAGCTGCCCCATCAAGAGACTCTGCCCCTGTGGACAGAGCCACCCAACCCTCGGGCCAACCACGTGGCTGAGGATGTACAGAGCCTTGCAAACAACAGCTCCAAGGAGCCGGGCGCTCAAGCAGCCTTCCAGAGGTCGTGAGGGCAGGAAGACAGCACGCTCCCACCCAGAGCCCCACTGCAGGCTCCGCGGGGGGAGCAGACCTGCAGCAGCCCCAGAGGAAGGGTATCTCTAGACCGGCCCTCAGAAAGCTTTTGCTGAACCAACAGCAAATGAACAGCCCGCTGGAACCACCATCACGCTCCTCGTCGGAGGACCTTCAACGGCACCGCCAACCCACAGCTAACCCAAGAAATGTGCATATCAGGTGAGGAACAGAAAAATGCAACCATAACCAAGAAGACAGAAACAGACCCAAACACGAGAAAGATGCTGAAGGTAAAAACGACTTTAAATAACAAAAATAAATATATTCAATGATTCAAGGACTTAAAGGATGAATACAATGACTGAAGAGATTAGGGTTCTCAAAAATATATATATAAAATTACAAAAATACAAGCAGAAAGTTTTAGAACTGAAGATTACAATACCTGGAATGTAATTTTATGAGATAGACCGAACAGCAGATTACACAATGCAAAGAAAAGATTACAACAAAAATGTAACAAATTTGTAGAAGCCCTGGCCAGGTGGCTCAGTTGGCTGGAGTGTCGACCCATACACCAAAAGGTTTTGGGTTCGATCCCCAGACAGGGCACATGCAGGAGGCAACTGATCAAATGTTTCTCTCTCACATTGATGTTTTTTTTCTCTCTCTCTCTCCCTTTTTCTTTAAAATCAATGAAATAAACATAAGTATACTTGGGTGAGGAATTTTTAAAAATTTGTAGAATGCAGCTAAAGTTGGGCTTGGGGAACATTTATAACCATAAATGATTATGTTAAAAGGCTTAAAATCAATAATCTATACATCCACCTTAAGAAACTGGAAAAAAGAAGTACATATTAAACCCAAAGAAAGTAGAAGGAAATAAAGATGATAAAAATCTATGTCACAGAAAATGGACATAGATTTTTATCATCTTTATGAAGAATTAAACAGTTACCTTTGAAAAGTTTAAGAAAATTGATAAATTATCCAGTTAGACTGATAGAAAAGGGGGAGATGCAACCAGTATCAGAAATGAAAGACATCACTACAGACCCCACAGGCACTGAGAGGGTAACAAGGACTATAGTGAACAGCTTTATGCCAACAGAAAATGTAGATGAAACAGACAACTTGTTGCACAAGCACAAGTTACCAAAACCGATACAAGAAGGAATTAAAAACTTGAATTTATATAATTAAAAACCTTTCTACAAGGAAATGTTAGGTGTAGGTGGCTTTAAGGGTGAATTCTACCAGGTCCATAAAGAACAAATGATACAGCCCTAGCCGGTTTGGTTCGGTAGATAGAGCATCAGCCTGAGAACTGAAAGGTTCCAGGTTCAATTCCGGTCAAGGCACATGACTGGGTTGCAGTCTCAGTCCCCAGAGTGGGGCGGGCAGGAGGCAGCCAATCAATGATTCTCTCCCATCATTGATGCTTCTCTCTCTCTCTCCCTCTCCCTTCCTCTCTGAAATCAATAAAAATCTATTTTTTAAAGGAAGAAGAAATAATACCGTTCTTACACCTGCTCTTTCAGGGAACAGAGGGGGAAACAATCCCCAACTAATTCAATGAGACACAAATAAGGCAAGAACACACAGGACAAGTTACAGAGCAACATCTTCCACGAACACAGATGTACAACTGAGAGCATTAGTATAACTGAATCCAGCCTACGCGTATGAGTATACGTGTGTGAGAGGTGTGTGAGTGCGTCCACATGTAGGTGTGTGTGTAACTGCTGGGCAGAGGTGCTCCTTTATTCCTAAGCCCTCCTCCCTCACCTCCCCAGCTCCTGACCACCGCACTGGGCTCAGCCCCCGCCCGCCATGCCCACCTACTCCTCCTCGAGACTGTCTTGTTCCATTCTCTCAGGTTCTGCTCATGGTCAGCATTGGCTGCTGTGCTCACTCCACTTCTGGCACACACACAGCCTGGCACATGCCTTACCATCACCATGCCAGGGAGTCATGTCCGGAATGTCGCCCAGTGTGCTGACGGCTGCCTCCCAGCACCCACAACCATCCTGGGAATGTGTGGGACCCCCGTGCCGTCTGATTCATGACTCTGCTGAACAGGGTCGGCTTCCCGGAGCTCCTCGCTAGACCATCAGACGAGGCCTGGTGGCTCGCCCTTTACCTGCACAACTGCCTGCTTGGCAGTCCTGCGCTCATGGGAGGGATCGCCACACCCAGTGATCGCTGCTGCGCTAACTTCATCCTACGGTTTGTTTGACCTGCCACACAAATAAGAGGAAGCACTGGCGGGGTGTGTGTCCAAGGAGACAGACGGGGCAGGGGTGGTCTGGACCGTGGGGACGCTGACTCTGGAGTCACTGGCGCAGGGACTGAAACAGCCTCCTGAGGCCAGAGGTCCCACCCCACACGGTCCAGTGGGACAGGGAAGGAGCGACCCCTCTGGCGACCAAGGCCATCTCGGCACCACCCCTGCAGGTCAGCCACCAGGGTGACCATGGAAACAAGGCTCAGTGTGGGTCTGGCCACGAGACCCAAACCTGGCGTGTCCCAAGATGGGTAGAAAGGCCTTCACCTGCTCCCGAGACCTCACTGGGCTGGGAGCCCTGTGAGTGTGAGGAGGCAGGACAGAAAGGCACTGGCCACCTGGAATCCCCAGCTCCTGGGCCTCATCACCCCATCCATTCCCATTCGCCTCTGCTGCCCAGGGTGACGCCACAGGCGGGTGGGACACCTTATCTGGATCAGTCTACAGAACTGCTCCTCCAGCACACTCCGACCACTCTCCAGGTGTTTGCACCCTTGAACCTAAACTTCCAAGGGCCAGCATGGCTGCCTCCCTCCCAACCCCACAGCAGAGGGAGGGATCAGGAAAGGCAAAGGCCCCCAGCGCACCTGCCCCCACAGCCGACAGTGCCTCATACCAGAGACGCCCACGCACAGCTCGCCCCGAGGAACAGCGGAGCGGTGACAGCCCTGCCTGTCCAAGACACGCCTTGGCACCGGTGTGGGCAGGGCCAGGTCTGCCGGGTGAGGCAGAGACACAGACAGGGTGGGGCTCACCCTGTTCACCTCGCACACTCACCTGACAGCTCTGTACAACCAGGCCCCGAAGGGGAGGGAAGACCCTCTGGGTGGCAGGCCAAGGGGTAAGGCTGGAGGCCAAGTGCCCACTGAAGCCCAGCCATGGGAACGCCGGGACACTGGAGCCCGCGCAAACGGGAGGAGGGCGGCCACAGACCCTGGGGCCAGGGTGTTAGGTCACAGAAGGCAGAGAAACACCCGCACACCCCACATACCACCTAAACCGTCTGTTTCAAGTTCAAGTCAAGGCACAATTCAAGCGATTACAGTGCCTGTTGGAGCTGCCGGGTCATCCCACCTGGCCCCCAGCTACCGCTGGCCGAGGGGCAGGGTACCCAGGCCATGGGGCACCATCTCTGGCAAGTCTCCCCTCTGACCCTGCACTGCATCTGCCGAACAAGGGCCCACCAGCCTTGGGCACTGACAAGGTGGCTGAGACCCCTGAGTAAACAGCACCCTGTTTAATGCAGCAGAGCCCCGTGCTGGAGAGGCAGAGCCCTCTGCCTACCCAGGGCACAGGCCCGGACAGAGGCTGGCGCTCACTGCTCCACGGTGAGGTCACCTGGGCTCAGAAAAGCCAGTGGACTCATGGCAGGGGACAGGTGACACTGTCTCTCTTCCCTCCCCTGGCTGTCACCAGCCAAGCAGGCACCGAGCCCAGGCAGCCAGATCCAGGCTGCCTATGAAAGGGCAACATGGTCCTGCCAAGTCACTCCGCCCTCCCTGTGGTATAAAAGCCTTGGCTGCAGGATTTAGCCCAGGCTCAGTGCACAGGAAGGCGGCTCAGCCACCGAGAGGGAGCAGTGACTGGAGCAGCCACTGGCAGACCCAGGGGAGCCTGGGAGAGGCAGGAGACCATGGCTTCACAGCACCCAGAGCCGTCCCTCACTCCTATGGACCTGGCAACCTGCTGGTCCTCCAGAAACACTGGGAATCTTTAAAAAAAAAAAAAAAAAAAAAAAAAAAAAAAACCACTGAAATCTAAGAAAAAAAACAGCCTAGCCTGGGAAAATGCCAGGGAGAGACGGCAGTGCCCTCACTGTGGAAGGGCAGTGGAAATGTTCCCAGAGAGGGAGGGAATCCCGAGAGGCACAGGCTGAGGGCCCAACGGGCGGAGAAGGACTTCCCACCCCCTGGTCACCCTGCAGACCCACAGGGAGGGGCGGTTCGTTCCCTGAGCCCAGGGCCCCAGGCTATCCCCTCACAGGAAGGCCACCATCAAGGGTCAGGGGAGAACGCAGTGAAGTATAGACTGGAGATGCCCCATGCCCGTGAGCACACACGGGCCCATGGAACCCCGTCTGCCTGGGCTGCAGCTCAGCGAGGGCGAGGGAGAGGGTCAAAACCCACCACCGGGCTCTGTCCCCGAGAGCTTTGCTGCAGCCACCCTGCCAGCCGGGCCTCATCTACTTCCCTTCCTGTGGTACCACGCGCCTGGGCAGGGCGTGCCCGTTTTTTTATGGAGGGAATGACACTCAGCAGGTCACAGGCAGAGATATGGGGGTGGCCATGCTGGGAGAAGGACCCTGGTCCTCCTCCTGGATGCCCTAGCGGCCAAGGTGAAAGGGCACATTCCCCTCTAATTGGAAACGAGTTTTCTCTTTGGAATGAGAGGGGAGGCATAAGATGTGGGTGTGCCCGGAAGGGAGAGGAATGCCGAGACGCCACGGTCCATACTTCAGATTCCCGAGGGGAGACCCAGAGAAGCCCGGGGAGGAGACGCTCAGCACGGAGCAGGGGCCAGGGACAGGGGGCTGGGCAGGAGCCAGGACCAGCCCTAGGGATCTTCCAGGTGACCAGAAGGCAGGCCGCAGCCTTGGTTCTTCATGACGGGGCGTTCAGCACTGGCAGGGCGACCAGCGGGGGGGCTCCCGTACCACAGTCCCCTCCCTCTCCCTTCAGCACTGGTCCCCTCAAATGCTTCCTGAAAGAGGTTCCTAGGAGGAAGGGGTTCCCAGGAGGAAAGGGGTCATGGGAAGAATGGGGTTCCCAGGAAGACGGGGTCACAGGAAGTGCTCTCTCCTGGACTGCACTGAGGAGGGTTCCCCCACAGCATCCTGAGGACCGTGTTTAGCATGTGGGTGGGACTGTGCTTGGTTCCTGGTTTTGGGAACTTTCCCTGTACCTGGTGTCTGAAACATCACAGCTGTGACCCCAGGCCCTTCACACGGGAGCCTGTTCCACCTGAACTCGCTGCTTGCGGATCCGGAAAACTGCCGAGTTCCTTTAACTCGTCCCTCTGCTTCCGGCTCCTGCTGGGCCCACGTGGCCGCAGCTCCCGCATGGACGGACACATGGATGCTCTGCACCTCCCCTGCTTGCCAGGTGCCCACGCCAGGCTGATCGACTTGCTGAGAAGTGCACCCATTTCCCTCCGGTCCTTTAGTCAGGATTTCGGTTTGCTGCGGCCTCTCATTGCCCCGCGTTCTCATTCATTCTCTGGCTGCTCTTCTCGTGGGGGCTACGCAGTCCTAGCGTCTCTGAGGAGAGTGGCCACAGCGGTTTCTGGTGTTCAGCCTGTGCCCTTTTCTGCTGGCCTTGCTCTATCTTATGCAGGTTTTCCTCAAAACACCCGGGGAGCCCGCCACCCACTCCTGTTTCACAGTGGGCACTAAGAGCACCCTGGCAGCTCCAGGGCAGTGGGGCTCTCGGGGGGTGTCACTGGGCGCCACCTGGCTCGCTGGCAGCACACGGAGGACGACCCCTCCACTCTCAGTTCTGGGGGCCCTTCTCTTGGGTTGGTCAGACTTCCCCCATTCTTCTGCCTGGAGGAGACCTCAATGCTGGGGTCTGGGACCAGAGTGGCTGGGGGACATCAACATGCTGGCTGGGGGACATCCTTGATGCTTGAAGGTGCCCCCTCAGGGCAGACAGCAGGAGTGGGGGGGTGACTCACTGCTGCTTCTCCAGCTCACCCCTTCCCGGCTCCTGGGCCCTACCAATGTGGAGCTGGTGGAGGTCCCTCAGCGGCCCCTGCTGGCCCTGGCTCACCTTTCCCAAATCCACATTCCATCCCATCATCAGCTTCCCAACATCCAATGCTGTTTGTGCTGTCTCCCATCCTGTGCTTCTGTGGGTTCTACCTCCCAGAATTCCCTTTGCTCTCATTTCAGTGGGGGTGGGAGGGAACAAGTCCAATTACAAGGCCAGTCCTTGGTTCCGGCAGCAGGTCCATGTGCGATACAGGATGTGGGCAGACAGCCCAGCTCCCTTCCCGGCAGCACCGGCATCTCCAGCACACAAAGGGGCTGCTGGCATCAACAGGAGCTCTGCTCACTGACGGCAGGGCCTCCCACCCGGCTCAGGACCGCTCACGGAGGAGGGCCCAGCCCTGCGTGGATGTCACTGCGCTGGATGGCAGGACTGGACGGTGCCCTAACAGCCTCTCCCGAAAGGCTCAGCCCCACCCACTTCCTGCCAGTATCACAGGATGACCCTCCAGGTAGGTCCTAGCCCCACGGCACCACCCAGTCAGAAAGCCATGGCCTTGACCCAACCCTGAGGGTCAGTGTCCAAGGCCATGACTGTACCCAGGTCCCAGCCCAAGGCTTCCAAACAAACACCACTGTCTCCCTGGGGGTGCTGAGAGGCCAAGAACAAGCACAAATCTGTCCTCTACTGGACCCTCAACACATTGCTAACTGAGCCTCATCGCTGCCCAGAAGGGGGTCTCTGACCTGCCGGGATGCACGCAGCACCTCGTGTTGGGGGTCCCCACCACCGCTACCCATGCCCACCCCCACCTGAGATTCCAACACCACTCAGAGGTTTGTGTGGCTCAGGAAGGTCCTGATCTGCTGGAGTCACAGGCACATCCCTGATCCTGGGGGACACTGGCCCCAGGGTGTGGTGGGGGGGTGGGCATTCACGTTGGTGGAATGTATCACACGTTTTGGCCTGGACAGCGGGGGTGCGCCCCTGAGGTTTCACTTTGCAGTTACACGTGCACAGGTGCCTGAGGTGGGCCTGGCCAGTCCAGCCCTCAGCAGGCCTCAGTCTGTCCCCGTGAAACCAACCTTGCTACTCTCACCCTGCCCTGACCCCTCCGGCTCCCAGCAGCCCACGGTGGCATTTGTGGATGACATGGTACCTGTTCCACACTCATGTGGTCTGGTACAGAGCTGCTGCTCCCCACCACTGTAGTCACCTGCCCCAGAACCTCAGCCTTCCTGCATGGTCGACAGCGCCCCCTGGTGGACCATCTATCTACTTGCACTGCCAGGGACCTGTCTTCCCTGGTAACAGGACAGGGGAATCAAGGTGACTCTTTAAGTCCTGGAGTCTGGACAGACCTTCTCTCTCCTCCCGAGAGCCCTCGAAAGTTCCCCCATGGCCGGCCTGGTCTGCACACCTTAGCCTCTGGGAACCATGTCTAGAGGTCCAAAAGGCAGCAGTGAGATGGGAGCATTCGGACCACCCCAGAGGCGAGTGGGATAGTGGACTTGGAGCAGAGAGCAGTGCACCGACCCGGCACCAGCCTCCAGCCTCAGGCCCCTGGCCAGCTACCGGCCTCGATTTCCTACCTACAAATGGGACGCTGACCTCCAGCCCAGTGTCCTGAGTGAGCAGAGGAACCCATCACCAGCTCCTGGATGCCCTGGGCACCCAGGGTCTGCTGCGCAAGAGCAGGGCGCCTGGGCCGCCAGGAGCAGCCCCTCAGGAAAGCCGAATCTCCTGCTGTGCAGTGACAAGGCCAGTGCACACAGACAGCGCCAAGCATGCTGCTTCCAGGAACCCATGACATGGGACTATGCCGCCCTCTGTCTTCCTAGCGCCTCTGCATGGCGAGTGGAGCTGAGGAGCGAGGAAGAAAAGTCCTTTCTCAGCCGTGACCAGGTGACTCTAAACAGCATCCGGAGAATGCCAGGAGCAGCCTGCAGAGGAAAACTCACAGAAGGTAATAGAGATCACAAACAGGCTCACCCCACTAACAGCGAAACACAGGTGACAAGACAGCAGAGCCCTTGAAAACTGGCAGCCCCCCCAGAGCAGGCCCTTGGCCACTCAGCAGGCACAAGCTAACAGAAAGTATGTGACAAAATGTATCAACGAGGGGAGGGCCACCTGACTCCCCTGGTAAAAAAAAAAAAAAAAAAAAAGCAACAGACAGATGCCCATGGCCCCTGCTACACTGTTTCCAGCCACCACACATGGAAACAACCTAGTCCGCCAGGTTACAGTCCCACTGGACTGGCTCCCAACCACCAGCCGGGAAGAGGCCACAGCAGGTCTCAGCAAGACCCAGAATAGGGAACAAAGACAAACGCCGGAGAGAACACTCTTCTTGTCCAGGTCTAGGGGGTGGAGAAGGAGACGGGACACTGGCATCTCACCTTCCATCCGTGGGAGGTGACACAGATATCACTTTACCTTGCGTCTCTTTACACAGTGAAGAAAGGCATGCCGTCCAACAAGGCCCAGACCCGTGTTGGGACCACCTCGCAGACAGAGCACAGCGTGCTCCCCTGCCTCTGGTGGCTTATTCTCAGTGTGGTCCCCGAGTCCAATGAGAAAATGCAAACGACACCAGGGGAAGAGCAGGGTGCCCAGGAGCCCTGAGGGGCACGGACCCAACAAGCCACAGGCTTCTGCTCTTCAGAGAGAAGCCTCAGGAAAGCTCGAGGTCCTCTCAGGCGGTCTGCATCCCACACGGCAGAGTTATTACCTTTCAGCTAAAACTCTTCTCATTTCCTTTACGAGCCCTTCTTTGTCCCACTGGTCACTCAGAAATGTGTCTCCTAGCTCCTAAATACAGATGATCTTTGTGGCTGAGCTCTGGTTGATTCACTTTGGCCAAGAACATGCTCCGGAGAGTTTCCATTTGCTGAAATCTGCAGAGGTTCCCGTCAGTAGATGTTCCCAGTGCTTAGAGGGTGTGCAGTCTGCCGTTGGTGGGCACTCTATTCTCTGCATTAGGTCAAATATGTGCACCGTGGTTTTCGAGTCTCTGCTGCTGGCACATGTGGTCAGGGGACCGCTACGCTGAGCCTCTGTGATGTGCCCCTCCCGCCACTGCATGAGTGCAGGGCAGGTGGGTGGGTTCAGCCCCAGCACCTTCCTGGACCCCGGGCCAGTTCCACATCCTCCCAAGGGCTGTTTTTTTCAGCTGAATAACTTCCATTGTGTATACAGACCACGTTTTCTTTATCACCATCCACAGACACTTAGACTGTGTCCATGTCTGGGCTGTTGAAAATAATGCTGCAACGAACATGGGAGTGCAGATAGCTCTTCAAGATAATGATTTTGTTTGGATACAGATCCAGTAGTGAGACTGTGGGATCATAAGGGAGTACTTTCCCGAATTTTTTTGAGGAATCTCCACACTGTTCTCTACAGTGGCTGCACCAAATGTACATCTCCACCAACAGTGTGTGGGGGCTCCTGTTCTCCATGGCCTCACCAGCACTTGCCTCCCGCCTTCCCAATGAGGTCTCTTCACTGGAGCCTGCGGGCTGTGCTCTCTGCAGCTGCTCCCAGCTTTGTGTTTAGCCTGGCGGTGCAGGTGTGGGGTGAGGACTCGGCCACGACACGTTCCCCAGTCGCCTGTTGGTGCTCTCTGCACCAGCTCCACCATGGGGGAGGCAGTGGTGCCCCTAACAGAACCATCTCAGGAGACAGTAGATACTGCTGCCTTCCTGGGGACAGTTCAGACCTCAGGGACCAGCAAACCACCAGTGCTCCTCCCTCCCTAAAACATGAGTCCAATGAGAAGGAGGCAGTAAACGAGGAGAAACTAGCACAAAGCACCCAGAGGAAGCACAGCTCCCCCGTGGCCACTGCCCGCTCCTCAGTCCTGTGCAGAAAGTTGGCATGGAGCACGGCAGGGCTGACAGCTGCCAGTCAGCCTGGAGGAGGCCCTGAAGACAACTAGGGCACCACAAGACGACACACTTATTTTTACATGAATTATAAGTGCCAGGAACTCACAGCAGAATTCAGGGAGTCCAGCATTTCTTCACCCAAAAAGGTAGGAGGCCATCCCAGTAGGAACACAGGTTTAATGACAAAACGTTTCTGAGCCCCACAGTGACATCCCAGAGGACGGCCTCTCCGCTCTGACTGAAAACGTAGGAGCCAATGTCAGCACAGCCCCGGGCCACGGCACCGCCAGCCCCGTAGCCCCAGCCAGCAGCAGCCCTGTGCACGCAGCCACGCTGCTTCCCGAAGGCCAGGCAGGGTGGCAGCAGGGACAGCCTGCGTGGTGACAACTTGACCACAGGACACACGCCCCGTGCCCTCAGTGCCTCCTCGCTCTGGGGCTTCAGCACATCAGTGTCCCTGACACTAGCAAACCTGACTGCAACGACGACGCTGCCATGACCAGGGCCTCCGAGAAGCCACGTCAGCCACACCACTGCATGCAGGGCTGGGAGTCCTCCCCAGAGCTGGGTGCCGAGGCTCAGGGAACTGTGACTCCCACGACGGCCTGACACATATGGCATGCCAGGTGGGCACCCGTGCCTCCTGTCAGTGCCCCTCCCAGGACCAGGGCCTGCAGGGCAGATGCCCACTGCCAGCATTCGCGTGGTGGCTGCCACAGGCAGGCTCAGGGTGCAGCATGCGCGCCTGTCCCCCACCACAGACGAGCCTCACAACGTCGCACTAAGTGACCCAGCCACAGAAGACCACAGGTGTGGTTCACCTACACATAATGCCCAGAACAGACACATCCACAGACAGAGAGAAAACGAGTGGTTTCCGGGACGGGGCGGGGGCAGGGGCAGAGCGGGGAGGCACTGCTGATGGACATCGGATTTCTTCTGGGGTGAAGGCAACATTCTCAAATTAAACTGTGGTGATGGTTACCCAACTCTGTAATTTCACTAAAAATTACTTAATTGTACGCTCGAAACAAGTACACTTTATGGTATGTAAATTATACCTCAATGAGGCTGTTACAAAAATAGCCTAGAGACTGGGGCGAGCTCAGTCGGGTCCCCTCATAACCAGGCTCAGTGGCCAGCCACCAGCAACACCTGCCCAGGAGGCAACGTGCGACAGCCACTCAGTCCCTGAGATACAGGCAGGCAGGCTCCACCCAGCACAGGACTCCTGCAGGCAGAACCACAGGCCAGAACGCCTTGCGGCTCAGCTCAGCAAAGACGGTCGACTGGCCAAGAGCTCCCAGAGCCATGCACTGGGCACTGCATCTCCTTGTGGTAGGTTTATCTCCTTGGCCAGAGCCAGGAAGCTCTGACTGACACCTCACCTCAACTGCTGCTTGGAGGAGCAGGGCGTGTCTGTGTCAAGGTGTCCGCAGCCCCAGGAAGGGGGAAGAGGGCTCCTGGGGTGTGCTTGCGACCCCTAGCTTTGGGCCCCAGCCGGAGGGTGGGTTGTCCCTGCAAACAACACCCTGTGGGCCCACCCAGGGCCAGGAGGAGGGCGCCCAGGTTTGCCCCCGCAGTCAGAAGAGGGAGGAAGTACATTTCCTCTTCTGTATGTCCAGAGCTTGGAAGCTTCTGCATTGTGCTTTCTGTTGGTAAAATTTACACTGCACTTCTCTCGTCTGCTCATAAATGCCCACGGCTGCCAGTTAAGGATAAGACACAAATTTTCCCCAGACGCTGCCGCAGACATCCTTGAATCTGACGTGGCTCCCACAGCCTCTCTTGGGGCTGCTTCCTTCCCAGGGGCCAGGCTGCCACCTTGCTATCAGCTTCCCAGGGTGGAGACAGCCAGGGACTGAAGAGGCAGACCACACAAGAGCGGTGACCCTTTGCAAGTTAGAAAAAGAAAGTGCTACACCTACTGCAACAGCCAGCTCAAGGCCAAGCACAGGAAACACACGGTGACACAGATGCACGCAAGCCACACACCAAGAAGCTCCTCTCTGAGTCAGGCCGGCAGATTCCAGAGGCAAGCTGCAACGTGCGGCGTGGTTTCTGGCTTCCGAGCAGGTTTCCTGAGGGACCTCCCTTCCCTCAGATGCAGCCGGGAGAGCTGAAGATAGGCCTCCCCATTACTCAGCACAGCCCTTCCAGTGACAAAAGCCACACTGGTATGACAGTGGTCACAGCCGGAGGGATCTTTAGTGCTACATTAGTGGAGTCCATACTTTGTCACCTGAGATGGAACTGATGCAAAGAAACTCTTTCTTAGAAAAACAGAATAAACAGCATTTAAAACACAAAGAGAGAACTATATTGCAAACTACATGGCTGACACTGAATGGTGTGAATTAATAAAAATAGCAAGGAAGTATAAAAAAACACATTTCCTGACATCTCCCAGGCTGAAACCCAGTTGAAGAATTGAGGGCCAGCTCAAGCCCCAGTGCTGAGCGCACAAAAGGCGTGCAACGGGTGCAAGCGCCACTGGCTGGCTGTCCTCGCTGGAGTGGAGGGACCGGTTAAGTGAGAAGTGGACCCGAGTGGGAGACATCTTCAGGGCTCTGCTACTCACCCACTCTGTGGCTTAGTCTAGGCCAGTGGTTGGCAAACTCATTAGTCAACAGAGCGGCAAACCAGTTTGCCGACCGCTCTTTGCCGACCACTGGTCTAGGCCTTGCATCGTCCTATTTTCCAGGAGCTGCTCAATAAACATGTGGGAGGGACAGAGGGGCACCTGGGCCCTGCTGGCTCCAGCATCCTAGGACAGCACATTGAAAACAAACTCCTGAGGGAGATCAGTACTTGACAAATGAGATTATACCCCTTTTGAACACAGTGGGAGGGGTTCTAGTTAAGGAATTATGGAAGAATTCATGGTTTATAATGTCCAATATGCAACCCACTGAATTTAAGAACACATGCTCCCAGCCCCACGCTTCCTTCCTACTCCACAAAGACCTTCCCCCTCCTTTCCCGGACTTCAGTGTCCAGACAAGCCTTTCCATGAGCCGGAGGCTAACGGCAACAGAAAACAAACCACCAACACCCTCTCCCCACATCTCAGTGTCCTTCTGGAACTGCCCACTGCACAGCCAGGCAGAGCGGACGCTCCTTCCCTTCCCAGGGGCCCATGGAAGCAGCAGCTCCAAGCATTGTCCCTTTCAGATCTGTCTTCCTCTAGTCCATCACCTGGACCAGCCACCCCAGAAGTGGGCCCAGCAGATGGGTGCTCCAAGGGCCTTCCACAGATGACTGCCTGGGTGCCAAAGTCTTGGCAAGGACCTCAAGAACCAGTCCCTTCTAAGCCTAACTAGTTAGTTTCTGGATAGTCACAGCGGTGACAGCGGAGTCCACAAAGCACAGGCGTCTATCCAGTTAAATGACTGTCTGCTGGTCAGTTTCCAGGCCCTGGAGTACCTGCTTCCTATGGACACAAGCACACCATCTTTGCAGAGAAGGGGCAAAATACCAAAATACCAGCAGCTGCTTCCTCAGCAACTCAGCTGATCAGGCTGGTCCTTCCCACACAGGCACTGTGAGTGTACTCGCTGAAACAGGCTTACTGGGAGGCCAGGTTGTCCCCAATACAGTCCCTCCCAATAAATGCAGAAAGCCAGTGTCTGCAACTCAAAACAAGGCAAACAGCCGTTAGCCTTCAGAGGCCTCCTACAAAACACCTCAGGTAGGGACGCAGCGCACAGCAATGCCAAACACGGTGTCAGTGCTCACCCTCCCCCAAAGCCATCGGCAAGCACCACAACTTCCACTTCACAGGAGGAGGTCAGGAGAGGTATGTGGCCACCTGAAGTCACACAGCTAGCAGCAGCAGGGCTGAGTAGCAGTGCTGCCTCCCCAAGAAGCCAAGTGAGCCGGCCACACCAAGGCTGGTCCCCAGCATCACCCACACGCTGCCCTGACCCCTGCACTCTGGCTCCCCACCTACCCCCACCACACTTGGCACTTCTCTCTGGCCTCTCAAATAATTCCCTCAAGTTGCTTGTCCCTCCTGGGATCCCCCTTTCCTAGACTACACACAACCTTCAGGCAAAGGTGGATGGATCTTCTAACCCATCGCCTTGGTTATCCAACAGCACCCTCCACTCTGCCCTTTACCCAGCAAGGGGAAACAAAGACCTTCCCCCTCCTTTCCCGGACTTCAGTGTCCAGACAAGCCTTTCCATGAGCCGGAGGCCAACGGCAACAGCTCCCCCAACTCCAACTCCAGCTCCAGCCCTAGCCCCAGCCCCTGAGTAAGGAACCTGCCTCCGGAGAAGTGCTAGTAAAATCAGGGCTAAGGACAGATGGAGCTTGGCCCTCAAAAAGTAAACGGTTAGAACAATCACTTTAGCCACTAAACTTTTTGGAGACGGTGTGACATTTTACCTCGTTTCTCTCATTTCCAGCTAAACACAAAAGCAAACTGGAGGGGAAGCCCAGCCCGCTGCTCCCAGCCCCACGCTTCCTTCCTACTCCACCCGTGGCCCGTATCCGCCGATCGCAGCGCGGCGTGCGCCTCGCCCACCGCACCCTCTCCACCCCCCCAGCCTCGCCCGGCTCATCCTCCTCCCGAGTCCGGCTGACGGGTCAAGTTGGGCTACTTTGCTTCGTTTTCCTCGATTTTAAGGAGCTGCTCTCTGTCGGTGCTGAAGTTATTTCTTCTAGAAGCAAGTTCCCCTCAGCGACCGGCGAGAGCAGCACCCGGTCCGACCTCCCCGGGCGCCCGACACCCAGCAGCGAGGTGTGGCCGGCCTCCCCTGGGCCGGCTCGCGGGGCGCGGCGGGCAGCGCGGGCGCCGGTCCTGCCCAAACCGAGCCAGCTCCGCTCCCGATATCCCGCGTCCGGCCCCGCCGCAGCGGCTCCCAGGCTCGCGCCCCGCCACGCGCCCCGGCCGGTCACTGGCCCGGCGCCCCGGTCCCCAGTCCAGTCCCCATGGAGCCGCCCCTGCCAGCCCAGCCCGCTCCACCCGCACCGGATGCCCTTGACCGGCGGTGTCCGCGGCGCGCCCCGAGTTCCCTCCCGCGGGCCCGGCCCTCCCGCCCGGCCGCTCGACTCACCCCATGAGCCAGTCCATGGCTGCGCGGGACCCGCCGCGCCCGCCGCCCGACACGCTCGGCCCTCAGCCCGCGGCGGCCGGAAGTAAACACTCGCTCGTACACTCCCACACGCGTACCGCGGCGCCGCAGGAAGTGACGCTAGCGCGCCGCCTGCTGGGAAATGTAGTCCCTGCGGCCCCGCTCCCTTGCATCTCCCCGCCCGCGCCGCCCGGAGAGTGTACCCTGCTGTCCGCCCCGGTCTTGGGACTGACCTCAGAACCTAGACTGTCCTTCGCTCCTCGAACTGTCCCCCTGCAGCCCGGACACCCCGGACTGTGTCTTGGCGCCCTGGCTGTCCATTCACACCCTGGGCTGTCCACCGCTCTCCGGACTTCCCCCCCCACCCGCCCCCCAACGCCCCCCAACGCCCCGCCGGCTCCTCGCACCAGAAGGAAGCAGCCCCTCACCCCTACTCGCAGAGGGGCCCCTCCCTCCAGCCCTGCCCTAGCCTCCAGATCCCCTCCTGTCGCCTCTCTTTCTCTCCAGGCTCAGAAAGTCTCAGGTATCAGCAGGCAGGGCTCTCAGTTGCCAACAGCAGAAAGGTCTCAGGTGAAAGGAATTTATGGACGGATATAGGTGCCCGCAGCATTGCCAGGAGAGGTGGAGAGATGGAGAACTGAGCCCACGCGCCGGTCACAGCGGCCTCTTCTGTGATTCTGAGCCCCTGCATCCTGCAATCCCCCAAGGTGGAGACCAGCAAGTAAAACCTGTCAATCCTAGCCTCCCTCGCAGCAGCGGGAGGCCAGGGACGTGGTATGGCCGATGAGGTGAACCAGAGGTCTCCCTCCCGAGTGACCAGAAGAGGCTGGGGCTTCTGCTGCTTGGGCATGATGCCTGGAGGCACAGAGCCATCTTGGGACCATGACAGTGGAAGCCACTGGGAACAAAAGACAGAGCTTGGGACATGGGTGCCTTCAAACAGCTGCCTCGCCAGCCCCAGGCTGCTTCCCTCCAGGTCCTAGACATTTAAGAAATGTAGGCCCTTCCTACCGACATGTGAGGTGCAGAACTGGGATGTTGAAGGCGGCACTGTTGCCACTGGTGATGCCAGAACCAATGTTCCTGGATGCAACCGTGTGACACTGCACTGGGGTGGACGCTGGGCAGCAGGCTGACGGGAAAACTAGGTCCGTTGCCTGCTCCCAGCTGCACCAGAGGTGGGCAGCCTCTAGAGTGAGAGTCAGCAAGCGAGGATTCCTAGGAAGGAAGTTAGTCCACCCAAGTTTGCTGCTTTGCACTGACAAATGCCACTGTTCCCTCACCTACAGGTCCAAAGAGAGAGAGAGAAAAAAACGTGCTGCCCACCATAGTGCAACTGCCCTTTATACACTTGAAACTGCTCACCCCTCTCTAAGGGCCCAGCCTGAGTGTCGCCAGCGACCGCCAGGATGCAGAGACATCCCTTCTCCCTTCATTCCTTGGTGACTGTGAAACTCCTGGCGGAAACTACAGAGGTTTCCACCAACAGCCACTGAGACAGACAAGTGAGGAGACACAGGAGAGAGGTTCCCTCCACGTGTGATGTCTCAGAAGGGAAGAGCATGCAGATACTGCTGGGGTTTCTCGCTACCACTAGGCTTCCTTTTCCCAGTCCACGTTCACTCTGCCTCTAGCCAGCCCCGCGGCGGGCTACATCTCCTCCTGGTGCAGGGACCCAAACCACCCTTCCTGAGGAACAGGGGCTTGGTGACCCCACCAGCCATGGCACTGCTCTTCCATTAGCTGTGACAATAGCTTGCGGTCCTAAGAATGCTTCAGGCAACCCCCAGGGCCCATCCATCTTCCTTCCTGTCCCCACTGTGCACCAGCAATCCTATGTCCCCTCCATAGTCGGGGGTTCAGCTCTCAGCTCTTCCACTTACTGGCGGGTGGCTTGGACAACTTGTTTAACACCCTGTGACTCAGTTTCCTTATTAGAATAATGAGAATAATGTTGCCAGATGTGTCATAAGGAACTTCATGAGGTCACAATGTAGGTCGGGGGTGGGGAAGTGGGAGGTATGACTGGGAGTATCGGGAGTGTGACCCACCTGTTCAGGCAGCTTACCTGTGCTCAAGGCAAATCCACGTCCCCTTGATGAGGGTGCTGCTGGGCACACCCCACTTTATGGCATCACGTCACCCAGTCTGCAATGGGCAATTCAGATCACATGGGCACGTGGTATCCCATAGTGTGTGTGCTGTCTGAGGTGGAGCCCAGTGGCAAGTCAAAACTTGCATCTCAAAGAATCTTGGGTCATTGGCTTTGCTCCAAAAGCCCAGGGCCCGCCTGCCTCACTCTTCTGTTGGTGCTTGCCATGATCTCCACGCACCTGGGAGTCGTGAGTGCCAAGCGGTAGAACTGCCTGGTCTGCAGCCTAGGTTACAGCTTCTCAGCGAGTCCACTCGGAGGGCCCTTGCTGATTGGATTAGAGCAGCGCAGCCAGGGAGCACTGTCCAGACTGTCAGTTCCCTGCTCTCTGTCCACATCCATTTCTCCTCCTCCTGCTCCCCTCTTTCCTCGAGGGAACAGTCACCCCAGTGGTAGGGACAAAGAAGGCTGGGTGTCAAGGGCCGAATTGTGCCCCTCCCCCAACAAAGAGACATATTGAAGTCCTAACCCCTGGTGCCTCAGAATGTGACCTTATCTGAAAATAGGGCCATTGCAGGTTAAATCCCTTACAATGAGTTCATGCTGGGGAAGGGTGGGCCCTAACCCAATATGACTGACTGGTGTCCTTAGGACCAGGGGAACTTGGCGCCCAGAGAGTGGTGAGCACAGAGGGTGGAGGGTGTGAAGAACCACAGGGAGGGGATGTGCCTACAGCCGAGGGGAGGAGGCCTGGGCCAGCTTCTCTCCAGGTCAGAGGCCACCAGCCTGCTGACACCACACCCTGGGGGTTCTGACCTCCAGAGCTGAGACAAGGCATCTCTACTGTTTGAAGCCACTCATTTGTGGGACTTTGTTACCACAGCGCTAGGAAGCTAATCCAGGCTGCAGCCTTCAGCCTTGCCTTTTCCTCTTGGTACCTGCCTCTGCCCAGGTCCCAGGGGCACCTGGAGCTGCCGAGCCAGGGAGGTGGGGGCTTGGTTTTCCCAACGATGCTTTGCTTTGGACTGGGGGCTCCGTGAAGGCAGGACCTGTAGGAATCTCCCCAAGGAAGCCATCCTCCATTGTGGGGTGGACCATGAGGCTTGCACGAAGAGGGTGGCCACATGGCTGAGACTTAAGGGCCAAAGCTGACTCTGATCAGCTACCCAGGATGCAGGCGGAGCCCTGCTGGGTCCTCTCTTCTCTTTCCTGGCCTCTGGCCTGATCTTGTCTGTCCCACAACCCCACTGACTGCACCCCGTCCCCCGCCAAGGCTCCTGATCATTGTATGGGGCAGAGGGCCCTCCTCTGCTGCCTTCCCTTCCTCCCACAGCCAATGGGGGCATGGCCAGAGGGTCAGTGCAGAGCATCCCCTCCCTGTGCAGCTGCCGCATCAAGAGGCCTTGGCACGAGGCAGGCATCGTGACACATTCTCCTACACACCTGGAGGCCAGAGATAATGGTTCCTTCTCCTCCTGAGCTGGTCCTGTGCCTGGGACGGTCCCAAGTGAGGTGAAGGATGAGCGACAGCAGTGCCCGCAGCACAGAGGGCCAGCCCAGTAAAGGCAGCCCCTTTGCCTAGTCTCAGAGAGGCCTGGATCTGCTCTGGGAAAGCCCTGCCAAAAGCCAGTCTCCCGTGGGGAACCACCCGTGCCCCTGCCTTCCCCCTCCCAGGGCATCTGCCCTTGGGAGCCTTCAGCTCCTGCAGCCACACTGGGCCAGCGCCCTGGGCAGGCTCCTAACACAACATCACCTGCTCACTTTTGGGGACAGTGATACTCAGGCAGGAGACCCAGGCTCCTACCGTGCAGGGACTTGTCCCAGGTCCCTCAGCCATCAGGTAGGGAGCTGGGACTCCACAGCCATCTGCTCCCAAGCCTGCCACCTTCCCACCCTGTCCTGCCTCCCAGAGGGGATGGCCTCCTGGGTCTGGAGAGGACAGTGGAAGCGGTCACCCTAGGAGCAGCCTGCAGAGCCGGCCGCCTGTCCCGCAGCAGCAGAGGGGCTGAGCTGCCTGGAGATGGAGAGGCAGCGGGCTTCAGGCCCTGCCCCGTGGAGAGCAGGAAGGCCCCTTTTGTGGGCATTTGGCTTAGGCTCTGCGGAGGGAAGGGGCCTGGTGCCCGTGGGCTAAAGTTTCAATAGGGACACTAATCATATCACCTGGCATCACTTCTGGGACACTAACCTTTCATGCCCATGACCCATGGCCTCCTCTCTGCACCCTTCAGTGGGGGCCTCAGCGTCCCTGTCTCCAGATGTGGCTGAGCCACCTGGCCCAGGCTGTACGTGGAGACAGTTTCAACCAGGGCTTCTGCTTCTGGGTTCATCACCACGCACAGCCACCCTGCCTTTGCCCTGGCATCCAGGTCTTCCTCCTCCTTCTCCTCAAGCCCCCTCCCTGGGACCTGCAGGTGACTGAAAGCTTTGGCCAGGCAAGGTGTCCTGAGAACCAGTGACACAGGTGCCTCTGCTCCCAGGAACCTGCCTTGTTTATTTAGCTGAGGGCTGCTGGGACCTTCGAGGCTAACAATGCCTGTGTTTTCTTCCCTGTCTGAGGCTCATTCTTCTGCTCAAGGCCCGAGGCTGAGCCAGCACCCCTGGCCCCGGCTGTCAGTTCGGGACTTACTAGTATGTATGTAGAGATTTAACCTTTAGAAAAACTGAATCGAGGTGCTGGTGGGAGATGGTCTCCATCTCCTAGGGGTGCTATAGAAACTGGCCACAAATGGGGTGGCCTATCTCAACTGGAATGTATTCTCCCGCAGCTCCTGGGGGAGGACCCTGCCATGTCTTTCCAGCTTCTGCAGGCCGGCCTGGGCATGTAGCGGCATCACTCCAATCTCTGCCTCCCTTCCCGTGACAGCCCCCTGTGGGAGTTCAATCTCTATTCAAACTTCCCACTTCTTCTAGTGACGCCAGTCCATGGGTCTAGGCTCACCCCACGACCTCATCCTGATGACACCTGCAGAGACCCATTTCCAGACAAGGTCACAATCACAGGTGCTGGGGTTAGGACTTCCAAAGATTTTGGGGGCCACACAGTTCAACCCATCACAGAGGTGGTGCTTCAGTCACGTGACCCCAAGCACAGCTGCAGTGCTTCACCTGAGACTTGGATGGGACTCTGTAAGTCCCCAAGGACTTGCAGTTACAATTTGCTGTGTCATGACCTAAGTGTGACTCATTTCTGAGGTGACAGTCCAAGCTTCCTGTTTAGGAATTAATCCTAAAGTCTAACTTGACCCTTTGCCCACCAGTTCCCAAATTTCAGTCTTCTATTCACTGGAACCTCATGGGGGACTTTCAAGAGCATCACTCACCTGGGTCCTTTCTGGCATTGACTGTGGGAGCCGAACTCCCTCTTCCCGGACCCTCCTGCCTCCGAGGAAGAGAAGGAAACCACCTCCACCTTTATGGGCCTATGTACACAGGTAGGTTCCCCGCCCCCGCCGCCCCCCCCCCCCCGCCCCCCCGCCAGGAGGTCGTTTCCATTTTGTGGCTGGTTCTGCCCTCTAGCCCAGAACAGCAAAAAATGACTTCGGGAAGGAGGTTTCTCCTGGCCCACTGGCCCCGCAGCACAGGGCAGCCAAGGAAAAGATGACCTCCACGGCCTGAGACCACAGGCCCAACCTTGCCAGACCTTCCATTTTCAAAAGAAGACGTGAAAGTGTTCAGGTAACATTCCCAAGGACACCCCTGGGCCCAGCACAGGGCTGAAGGAGTGGAGCTGAAGGTGAGTCTCAGGCAGGACAGAGAGTGCCAGGAGGCGCGGAGGCGCTGGCTCTCAGGGTGGTGGCCTCATCCTAGTCCACCTTGTCCCCGCTCCCCCCTCCCCCCCCCCACACACACACACTCCAGAAAGGGAAAGCCCTGGAGGGCGGCAGGGCACTGGCCTGCAGAAGGCACCAGAGTGCAGCCTGCACATGCCTCTAGCACTAGGAGCTCACGCCTAGCCCTGCCTTCCGAGGATCCTTGCCCCTCCCCCTCCATTGTTTTAAGTGTAGAGAACTCCTGCTCATCCCTCAATGGCCTCTCTCAAATGTCCCTCCCTTGGGGCAGTCTTTCTGCTGCCCCCTTCCTCTGAATAGTGGCATCTCTTGCCACGGATGTCACTACGGTGGTGTGCCGCATGCCCCCTGCCACTCATCTCCACACACTGGGCCCCAGAGTGTGAGGGGTGAGGGGTCTGTCTTATGCAGGTCCCCAGCACTGAGGGCTTCCAATACATGAGAAGTGAAATAGTTCACAATGGTGAGAGCAGGAAGGTTCGTCAGTGATGGTCTCTCCTCGGTCCCCATTCCCATTTCTCAGGTGAGACACTGAGGCCCCGGGAGGGTGGCACTTGCCCAAGGTGCAGTGAGGAGCTGGTGGAGCTGGGCTGGACTCCTGGTCAGGAGGAAGCCACTGGGTCTGCTCCTGCTCCTTTCCCAGGTGGTTGACTCACAGGCTAGCTCTGCTCCCTGGAGGCCTGGGGGGACTGAAGCAGACCCCCCAGGAGCCAGCAGGAGCCAGATCAGAGCGGGGGGTGTAGGAGAGGCTATCCTGGTGGAAGTCTTGTGCCCTGGGAGGGGCACAGGGTGGTCTGGGGTATTGGTGGTTTGGGAGGTTAGGGCAGCAGGGCCTGGGCTTTGCACCCCAATTTGGGCTGCAGCCTGGCGGTTGCTGGGATGGCTGGGCCTTTTGCTCAGGGACCTCAGAGACCTCAGCGGGATGTCACAGGGCCACCATCAGCCCTTCTCCAGTTGGGTGGGGTGACCAGAAACTTCTGAGCGGGGGGGAAAGGGTGGGCAAGGCAAGAGGGACTGCAGGGGCCTTACTCCCTCCCACCCACCCCTTCCAGGGCTTTCACAGGCCTCCCTGCTCTCCTGTGCTGGGTCGCCTGCCAGTGGAATGTCATGACTGAGCTTCAACAGAGTGGAGGTGCCTCAGGTCAGAGGTCAGGGGCCACTGCATTCCCAGGGCTCCTCTCCCCAATCCTGTTCCATGCAGGCTGGCTGGGGCAGGGCAGGCTGAGGGTGCCTAGGCCATGGCCCCTGGCAGGTGGCAGTGGACGGAGCAGACCTGGGAGGAGCCAGGAGATTCAGCTCTCCTTCTGGCCCCGAAGCGGGCTCAGGCTCCCTCTCACCCTCTCTGTCCAGGGGGCAGGGTCACGAGAGCCCCCTACCAATAGGTGCAGCCAACTCCAACTCCCTGGAACTTTGGAAATGCAGATTCCTGGGCTCTGTTCCTCCTTAGTGTCTGACTCTAGGTCTGCTCTCAGGGGATCCTGACGGGCAGCCAGGTGAGAGCCCTGGACTAGATGAGCCCTATTGGCATTTCCTAATCCACCTGGTGCAAAGACCCAGACCATGGCCGGCGGTGAGGCTGGCTCTGCAGACCTGCGCAGGAAGCCTGTGTCCCAGGGCAGGCTGCTGAGCACGTCTGAGGGGCTTCCCATGGTCCTGGGGAGAGTGTGTGCCTCCTCCCTCCGTCCCTCCACTGATACCTGGATGGGCAGGGAAGAGATGGAGGTGTTGAGATGAAATACCAGCCAGACTGTAGGCAGCACCCAGCAGCATGGCAGTTCAGGGTCCAAAGGTCAAGGATGAAATCTGGCTGGAGAGCATCTGGGGCCGTTGACTGCATTTGAGGGTCCCAGAAGCCATGGGTGTGGCGGCTCAGAGCAGGTGGAGGTTGAGGGCAGTTGAGGCTGCAGACAGGCCAAGTGGGGGGCCTCGGGCTGAAGAGGGCAGAGGACCTGAAGCCCGGACCGGGCGCGCTTCCTCCTAGCCTGCAGAGTCCCTGAAAGATGGGACGTGCAGAGCCTGGGAGGGGATGATCCTTGGCCCGCGACTGTCAGCCTTCCCCGGGCATGGACAGCAGGTGGCGCTGCGGGGTTGCTCTCGGCCCTTGGGGCTCCGGGAGCGCGCGGTGGGGTGGCCCGCGAGCCGAGGTCAGAACCCGAGCCCCCAGAGGAGCGCAAACTACGGCCCAGGCCCGCAGGTCCACTCTGCGGGGGCGTTTGCCCAGCCCCCACCGGGCAGGTGTTTGCCCACCTGGGGCCACGACCGGGGGTGGTGGGGCGGGGCCCGGGTGCGCTCGCGCTCTGGCGCCGGGCAGGTGCCACCGCTCCTGCTCTCCGCTCCCGGCCGGGCCTGCGAGGGCGCGCGCAGGGGCGGGAGCCCGCAGGCAGCCGCGCGGCGCTTTGAGGAAGACGGGAGCCGCGCTCAGCCTGCAGCGGCGGAGGGGGCGCGGCCTTCCTGGCGTGAACTCACCCCGAGCCGCGCCGCGCACCCATCGCGCCCAACCTCTGGGCTTTAGAAGCCTGCGGCTGGCTCCGCCGTGCGCGGCGGCTGCGCGGGTGCGGTCTCCCGGGAGCCGGCTCAGCGGGACCGGGGCTCTTCCCGGAGGACCCTCTACAGATGCGGCGCTGTGGGCGCCCCGACACCTGGAGGACCTCACCGCCCACGCGGGAGTGCCCCACCCCACCCCACCCAACTTGACCGCGCCCACTCCCCCAGCTAGCGGAGCAGCCGCGCAGCCGCTTGCGGGGTCCTCGGCCTCGGGAAGGGGTGGGGCAGTCAGCCACCTGAGGAGAAAAGTCAGGGTCCGAGCGTCCCCTCCTCCACTCCGCCCCACTGCCCCAAATCCTGCCCCTCCCGCAGTTTCCCGTTGGGGTGACTCAAGGGGAAGGGCCTTGTCAGAGGCGCCGCGCCATCCCCCTGTTCTTTATCTTCCCTGAGGACTGCCGGCCCCCCTCCCCGGGCTGCACGGAATGGGGAGCAGAGAGGGGCGGCGCCTGGGTGGGGGAATCTCCGAGAGGGTGAGGGGTGGGAACCAGGGCTGAAGTCACTGGGGAGGGAGGGGACTCAGGAAGGAGGCCCTGGGTGCTCCCGCTGACCTGCGGGCGGGCAGCTGTGGGAAGCCCTGCCCCGCTGTGGGCTCAGGCCTGCAGGCCTGCAGGCCTGCAGTTGTCCAGTCTTGGCCTAGGGCCCCAGGCCCCCAGGTGAATGGGCAGGAGGAGAAAGGGGAGCTGAGCAGAAGACCACGGGCCCGGCAGCCAGGCTCCGGGTCCCCAGAGCCGCCCCATCAGTGCAGCGTGGGTCCTTGGACAGGTTGGCCACGCCTCTGAGCCTCCTCCTAGTCAGGGAGGGTCCTACAGGATGGTGCAGGTCAAGGTGCAGAGAGAGTCTCCTTCCTGCCAGGCCGGGCAGGCAGTGCCCAGTGATCCCCTTCCCCGTGGGTCTCCAGCACCAGGGGCTTGACCCGGTCGCGCGAGGAAAGGGCAGCGGGAAAGGGCCCCTGGAGGCAGAGGAGCAGGGGCCACCCTGCCCGCAGGCCACCTGGGACAGGAGGGGGCTGTGGTGGGCACAGGTAGCCCTGCCCCTCACACCCCCTCCACTCCTCTGGGCTGGCAGACTTCTCGACTTCATCCTGCTTCCCCGATGTTTCCGGTATGGACACTCCGCGGGCCAGGGGCGGGGTGATCCACAGGGCTTTGTGTCCTCCTAGGTGACAGGCACTCCTCCGCACTGGGCTCCAGGACTAGCCCCCTCCCTCCCCCACTTCTATTTCAAGTTCTTGGCTATTTATAGTGACATCGGCCAACGGCATGAGGCCCAGTCTGGCTTCTGTTGGCCCCCACACCAATGGTGCCACCTCCCCTTGGTGCCCCCATCACCTGCCCTGTGTGTGTGTGTGTGTGTGCGCGCGCGTGTGTGCCAGGGAGGAGCCGAAGGAACGCAGGTGCTGGGGGTGGGATGGGAGACCCAGCGCCCCGCCTAGTTCATGGCCAGGAAGAGTGATGGCAGCTTTTTCTTCTGTTCCTTGAAACCCCTGCTGAGCCACCTGAAGAAAGGCCTCCCTGCTTTAGTCTCCAGTTTGGATCTGAGTTCCCCAGGAGAAGACCTTTGAAGGGAGCTGGCCAGGCACCTGCCTGGTGTTGGCCTCCCTGTTGGAGCAGCAGGGAGCACCCTGTTCTTCCCGTAGCCCCACCAGGACTCACTCTGGGCTCTGGGAACTGGCCCCATTGCTCAGTCTCATTTTCTCCTGCCTGCCCAGCCTAGCTATGGCCCCCTTCTCCCTGCATAAAGCCACCACCAGGTCCTTATGGCCACGCCTTCCTAAAGGGCCCTTTGTCTGGGAGCAGGCCCAGGGACTGCCCACCAATCTAGACCTCCGCCCCACCCTCTGCCAAAACGGGTGGGATTCCTCTGGGTGTGGGTGCCAGGAGCCTGGTCAGCTGGGAGGGAGACTGCACTTCCAGGTGCTCTGCCAGCTGCAGGAGGCCCCTGGAGTAGCCCTGCCAAAAATCGGCCCACTCATACGCCTGTCTGTCCAGCACCCGGCCCTCTGCGCCCCTTTTTGGGAGAATGGGACACCAGCTGCCCGGTTCTGGTTCTGTTCTCCAACTCCTCAGAGGCTCCTGGCTCCTCCTGGATGGAGAGGCTTCGCCATGCTCAGGACGGACCACATTTCTGCAGAACACATGAAACGCCCTCCCCCACCTGCTGTCAGAACCATGCAGAGCTGCGCCCATTTCCCATCTAACCTCATCTGGGGCAGAGGCGGTCAGTATGGCCCCAGTGTTGTGCAACCCCACCTCTGCCCTTTTGCCCTCAAGGGCCCTGGCGGCAATGCCCCAGTCTCTCCAGATACAACCTGGCCTTCCGGGCCTGCCCCCACCTTCCTGAGACCTGGCCCTCTTCTCTCTCCCCCACAGAGTCCCTCAGGTCTGAGCCTCAGAAGACCTTGACAGATCCATCCACAGGAGCATGGTCTGAGTTGGAAGGGGGCTGAGTGGCCACTGAGGCTGGCCCCTTCCACGGACTGCTCAGCCAGGCAGAGCAGAGCCTGCGGATCAGGGAACAGAGGCCACCCCCACCTTGGCCCAACTCTGAGGATTGTTTAAGTCAGGTTCCCTCCTTGGGCCTTGGAGAGGGTTGACCTGGGTTTCTGGGGTGGTGTCCAACTCTGAGACTGATGGTTGTTGGTTTATTCATTAAATTGGGCGCTTCCTATCGGCAAGGACGCCTCCTATCGGCAAGGACCAGTGGCTTTCTCTGGTCCATTGGGAGCGTGCAGGTAAGCACACAGCTTTAATATAAGGAGACTAGCAGAGTGATAAACGTTACTACTCATCTACCTTCTCTCCCTCCCTGCCTTTCTCCCATTCACCCCCCCCATCATTTCCTACCCACCTTGCTCCCCACCCATCCACCCAGCAGCTACCTAACCTGTCACCCACCTACCCACCATACCACCCACCCACCCTACTATCCACCCCACCACCCATCCATCCACCTACCCATCTTACCTCCTACCCATCAATCCACCTCCTATCCATGAACTTACCCATTTCCTATCTAACCATCCACCTGCTAACCCATGATCCATCAATCCATCCATCCATCCATCATCTATCCACCTAACCACCCATCTATACATTCAGCTACCTACCCACCCCATCCATCAATCTGCTCACCCACTCATTTATATACCCCCATTCACCCATCCACTCCTTATTCAGCCATCTACCCAACCACTTACCCACCCACCCATCCATCCATCTAGCCACTCTCCTTCACATCCACTCACCTACCCACCCACCCTCATACCCACCCATTCACCCATCCATTAGTCATAAATGTCTGACACTGGCTTTGTTGATTGTAAGGTAAGCGCCCGAACTGCAGCTTTTGGTGGCTGAGGCATCTGTCTCAAAGGCATGGATCACCCATAAACACGTTGTCCGCTACATCAGCCACCCCATCCCTGAACTTCCTTAAAACCCTAGGCACCCACCCCGGCCCCAACAAAGGCAGAGCCCCGTCCATCTGCCCCTCCACCTTGCCGCGTGGCCTTGGGCATGAGGCGGACCCTCCGGGAGCTGAGTAATATACCCTGTGTTTCCAGGCCTCCCTGATGGTTGGTGCTGAGAAGTGTCTTGCAATCATAGTAAGAACACAGGGCTGGGCCGACCACAGGCCTGGCTCTGGTCTGGGAAATGTCTGTGAGGGGAGCTCAGGTGAGTGACCCAGGCATCCTAACCAATAGAATAGCATCACCATGGACAGGCCAAGACCCACACAACACCACCCCATACCCACCCTCTACCCACCACCCAGAACCCTCAAGTGCCTACAGTTCTTGGCCCAGAGCTGGGTAGACACAGAGACAGATTCAGGGGTGCCCAGCATTTAGGAGACCTGCTGTCCCTCTAGGACAGTGTGGGGGCTGGAGCGGGTGCAGGCCAGACCACAGGATTCAAGTCTTGCCTCACTACCTGCTTGGTTCAGGCCTGGTCCACTTGGTCAGTGATCCCCGCCCCCATTCAGTCTTTCACTACCTCAGGGTCCGAGGCCATCTGCACCCCACGGGTCAACCCCCCCCCCCCCCCCGCCACAAGCCGCAGGGGCTCAGGAGCATGAGAGGTGGGGGAGCACCTCCACACTGCTTGTGACAACACCCGCTTTTTCCAGTCCTCCTTTTATTGACTCCAAGGGGCTGCCAGAGTTATAAATAGATGTTCTTCCGCTAAAAATAGCCTTGCTGGAGCGCCAACCCGTGGTTCTAGCTTTCCGCCTCTTTCAGACCTCTCAAGGGTGCAGGATTCAAGGACCCCAGCTCCTCCCCCAGCCCCCACTCGTGTATGTGGACACGCCCACCCGTGCACTCACATGCGCACACAGCCACACAGGTCTGGCCGGTGTCACTGGTGTGGGCTACCTCCCTGCTTGCAAAGCAGGAAGGGTCCTGGCAGAAGAGAAGCAGGCCGAACCTCCAAGGTCAGGCCCCTGTGGGTCTTATACGGTACTTGCCACAGGACCATGGGGTCGAGGGCACAGGCCTGTTTGGAGCCGCCTAGGAAGTACCCAGCGAGGTGCCTGGCATACAGTGGGTGTCCAGCAGCAGGGCTGTGCTATGGTAACCTCCAGGCAAACTTGGAAGGGACCCAGGGCAGCCTGTCTAAAGCCTACCCTGTGAGTCCCATAGGATCGCACACACCACGCAGCCTTCAGCCTCCGCTGCCTGGCGACTGTGACAAGGTGGCCAGTCCGAGGGTGGGCGGGGGTGGCCTCCAGGGAACGGAATCCAGTGGGGGCCCAAGGGTGGTGGTGACACCAGAGGCCCTTGCACCAAATTACTTCAACAAGTCATTTACATGATATTTAAAAAGCAAAGCTGGCTGCAGACACCCTACATAGCTAGACCCCATTTCTGATGAGAAGGAAGAGCCATCGTAGGTATGTGCACACGTGGGCCCACATGGGACCCAAGGTGGCCTTCATCCAGTCATTCCCAGGGTGACTCCTGGGGAGAGGAATGGGGGCAGTTGAAGGGCAGAGCTGAGTTTTTATTTCACTTGGTTCTAAGTTACCCAAGTCCTCACTAGCTCGTAACAAGAAGGGTTCCACACCGAACCTCCTTCAGTGATGCCCTCCCCCCAACCCCCACCTGGCCTGCCCTCTGCCCTCTGGGTTTGGGGCAGTCCAGGCCCAACACCCTGACCTCCTGGCCTAAGAGGGGCCTCCAAGGGCCCCTCCCCGCCCTCCCACCCTGAAGAAAGAGGCAGCAGACACGTGGAGAAAACATCCATCTCAGGATTTATTACAACACAGTTTTCCCAAATACAAAAGAAGGGGGCAGGAGGGGAGCAGAACGTGTGGCCGCGCTGGGGAGGGTTCCGGGCAGCCCAGTCCAGAGAGACTGGAGCCGTGCAGTGGGGGGAACCTGCCACCTCTCCTCCGCTGGACTTTCCAGCAAATAATAGGAGGGGGCCGATCCATTCTGGGGCCACCCCAAGACCAGGGCATGGAGGTGGGGGGCGGGCAGGAGGGTAAAGAGCTGAAGGGGACTTGGAGAGGACTGAGGCCCACCCCTCCCTGCTTGGGACAGGGGTGGAAATGACCAGGGAGGGGCCCCCAGCACACAAAGGGGACCTTCTGGTTGCAGCTGCTCCTTTTGGGGTGACCAGTGCCTCACGAGCAAGAGCACCCCGCCCGCCCCCGTGGGACCTGCCTCCAGAGTGCTGGGCCACGAGTGGCCGGACCACTGTCTCCTGGACAGCACTCCACCTAGTGTCCCCTCAGAAACCCAACACAACAGACAAACAGGAGGCAACTTACATAATCAATAATAATAATAATTAACCAATATTAATAAATACTTAAACCTCTAATCCATAGATTGCAAATACAACGATAGCTTATTTCTTGGGGAATGGGGTGGGGACAGAGAGCAGGAACAGGACTTCTGCTTAAAGGTGGCATGACAGGGACACGGGGCTGTGGGTCCAAAGAAGAACAAACAGAAACAGCCAGAGGGGCAGCTGGGGGTGGGACTCAGTCCTGCCGGGGCCACCCCTCCTGCCAGCTTCCCTAGGGGGCCAGCTCCACATCCTAGACCCTAGGACTTCTGAGGTCGGGGGACATCTACTCTAAAAACCTTGGGTACCAATAACCCCAGTGGGTGTGGGGCCAGGGTGGCTGGGCCTTTTCTCCTGCCCTCACTCCCAGGCCAGCCCAACTGGGCCCAAAGCCACCTGGAAGATACTGGGAGGCTTCGGAGGGGAGAGCTCTCCGGGAAAGGGGTGTGCAGGGGGTTTCTCTCCTCTGAGGCCCCTGTGAGGGCGGGGTAGACTTGGGAGACACATCCTGCATCGCCCAAGGCCCCCCACCCTGCAAGCATGGGGTTGGACAGGTGCTCACGGCCCCCCTCCCTCGGCAAGGTGGCCACTCCTTGCAGCCCCTCACCTGCAGTGCACCTGACTTCCAGGTCTGGCCTGGGGTGGGCTGGTGGAGGGAGAGCCCAGAATAAGACCCTAAACCCATCTGCTCTCTGACCAGTGCAGCCAGCATGGCAAGCCAGCGAGCTCAGCTCCTCTCGCCAGACATCCCAGAGGGCGCTCCAGGACACTCTCAGAGCAGAGGAGAGGGAGGCAGCCCCTGAGTAGCCTTGCTGAGCCCCTGAAAGTGGGCCTGGCTCAGGCGGGAGTGGGGGGCACTCCACCTCCATCCCTGCTCCGGGACCCCCTGCCTCTGACACTCAAGAGCCCCCTTCACCAATCCTACCCTGTTCTATATCCCAGCCCCCAGCCTTGGCAGGCCCAGTGCTGGTCAGCACCTGCCAGGCACAGGCCTGGGGAAATGGGTGGTGGAGGTGCCCTCATTGGCACCAACACACGGTGCCTGGAGCTGGCAGAGGCGTGGCAGGGACTCGTGGACCATAGCTCCTATGGCTTTGGTGCGCAGCCCGAGAAAGGAGGGGGGTGCAGATAGGGGTGGGCGGGAGGGCAGGCGGGAGTTTCTGCGGCTCAGTTTGTGGCAAGGTTTTTTTTTTCCTTTTTTCCCTTTTTTCTTAAGTAAAAAGTGCACGAAAGCTCGGCAGCCTCTTTGCAATGGTCAGCAGTGTTTCCTCAGGGTGGGGCTGGCGGGGAGGGGACCCCGGGCCTGGCACCCAGCTTGCGACTGAAGGGTGGCCTCATATTGCTTAGAAACCTGTCTCAGTTTAAATACCGGCTAAAAATAGAGCTTGGAGGACCACCCTCACTGTTGCCAAGTCATTGCCAGAACGAACAGCTTCAATAAATAAAAAATCGAAATATTTACTTCTCGATAAAAATCGCAGTAAAACCATTTACCTTTCTTTGCATTATATATAATATATATTTATAGTGGGCCCGGCTGCTGGCGGCCCAGCCGAGGGCAGCGCAGGGCTCAGGGGCACCGGGTCCCCACGGAGGGGCCGATGCTGGCCACCGTCAGGACACCTCGATGACCTCCACGCTGCCGGAGAAGCTGGCCTGCTTGCCCAGGGTGGCCAGCTCCTCACTGCGGGCGCGCCCCTCCACCATGCCCTCCTCAAACTCCATCTGGCAGCTTCGACGCTTAAATTGCGTCTCTGGGGCTGGCTCCTCGGGCCAGCTGGTCCGCACGTCCCGGGACTCGGCCCTCGCTGCCTCCCGCCGTCGCAAATCACCACCGCCTGTGCCCTGTGGGCCAGCCAGGCCGAGGGGCGAAAGCTGCACCCCCTGTGCACCCTCAGGGCTGAAGCACCAGAGCCCGTCTGGCGACGGTGTGCCTGGAGAGTCCAGGGGCGGTGCCCAGCCCCCAGGGCTGGCCGGCTGGCCTGGGCCAGGCAGCCCGGGCACGGACAGGGCCGAGAGGCCATGCCGTGGAGTCTGCCGGGCAGTGTCCCCAAAATTCAGGCCGAGGCCATGTGCGGGGGAGCGGGCGGGGGAGCCCGCTGGAGGTCGGAGCCGCCGGCGGGGCCGCGGGCGCAACTCGGTTGCTGCATCTGGGCTGTCGGGGCTGGGCGAGGGCAGGCCTAGTACCCCAGATGGGCTGTCCAGCTTGCAGAGCTTGGGGGCCTCGCCAGGGTCAGGGGCCCCGGGGCCATCTGGTCGCCGGCTGGGGGTATAGGCCGACTTGATGTCTAGCGAGAAGGAGCGCTTGAGGCGGCTGGTGTCCTGGAGGCGGTCGGAGGAGAGGTGCAGGCCGTGCAGGCCCTGCTGCAGCACGCTGGTAGCGGGGGCTGCAGCAGGCGAGGGGGGCTCCCTGCCTGTGCCCCGCTTGCCCTCCCTGGCCGAGCTGGCTGCTGCACTCCCCGTGGCAGCACTCTCTGAGGTAGGTGGTGGCAGTGGCGGCAGGGGGGCTGCAGGGCCTGGGAGGTGCTCGGGCATCCCGGGGAGAGGCGCCCCCTCGCCTTGCAGGGCAGCCAGCAGCTTCAGGCTCCGCTCATACTCTAGCAGCTGGCCCAGGAAGTTGAAGTTGGGCGAAATGGATGGGCGCCGGTCCTTCACAAACCTGGGGCAAGAGGCAGCCGGATGGCCACGGACAGGCTGTGCACCCACCTCTCCCCGGCCCCAACTGCCCGTTCCTGGGCACACAGCCGCAGTCAGACCCACATGTGCTGGGGCTGACTCAGGCCTCCTTCCCCGCTTTCCCTCCCCAGCCCGCTGGCCCTGAACCCTGGGTCACTCCGATGCTAGTGGGTGGAGAGAGGAGAGGAGGGGGAAGGCAGTTTCCAGTCACAGAGGGAAGCCTGGCTACCTGTAGGCGTCGTCTGAGGACATGCCCATGGTCTTCATGATGTAAGCGATGGCGATGGTGGCAGAGCGGGAGATGCCAGCGAGACAGTGGACGATGACTTGGCAGCTGGACAGCTTGGCTTTATCTGGGGGGGGGGGGATGGGGACCAGGTGAGTGCAGGAGTGGCCAGTCCTTCCCTCCCCCAGGTAAGGGACCGCGCCCTCCCTGCCGCTAATAATAGCAGCTACCTCTCAGGGAGCGGCACCTCCTCCCGCCCCTCCTCCCGCCCACCAGCCCAGGAGTGGGCGCAGGCGCCTCCCTCACCGATGAACTCGATGGACTTGTCCAGCCAGGGCAGCAGCTTTTCACAGTAGTTGTCGTTGATGGGGATGCGCATGAAGCGGCTCTCGCAGATGAAGTCCGGCTTGGGGCAGGAGTTGCTGGCATTGAGGACATAGCTTATTCCGTTTTGGGTCATCAGATCCTGGAGGGACAGGGGGGAGGGGGGGCGGGTTGGAAGGGGGCGCAACTGGCAGGACCTGAGGCGCCCAGATCCCAGAGCCTCAGGAGTCGCCGCGGGGCTGGGCCCTGAAGCCCCGCCCACTTCCACCCGGGAGCCCGCAGGCCTCTGCCAGCCCCGCCCACAGCCTGCCTGGCTCCCAGGAATTTTAGGGCAGCCTGGGCGGTGGCTTTACCCTCTTCCCTCATCACCATTTTTAAAACACGGGATTCTTTCAGCGCTGGCCAGCGGCCCAGTGACATCAGCGGTTCGGCATGTAGGCTCTGCCGCTGAGGGGGCGGGGCGCTACTTCCTCGCCCTGCCCTGCAGGGCCCTTCCCCCAGCCCGGCTCTAGTAATGCTGCTACCCCTTGGGTCCTCCAGGAACCCCAAGCCGTGCTCTCCATCCCCCCATGGGCCTTCAGCTCCCTTCCCCCTTGGCCTGTGCACACACCTTGTTCAGGACATCCTTCTGAGAGCCCAGGTAGAGGTGAGGCAGGATGCGGGTCAGGCCCACACTGGGCACGGGCAGGCAGGGCTGGGACAGGCTCACAGGCAGCAGGGCAGCGGGCTTGCCCTCACAGAGACCGGGGAAGCAGGAGGAGAAGGTGGCAAAGCCCCCTGCAGTAGGAGGGGCGAGGAGACTGTGAGGCAGGCTGCTGGCTGGGCAGGAGAGAGCCCAGGGCACTGATGCCACTGTGTCCCAGCCACACCCACCCTGGCCCACAGCCGACCCTCTGGCTTGAGCCCTGGTCTCAGTGCCGGGTGCTGGAGGCCATCTCCCCACTCCCAGGTGCAGCTTGAGCTCGTGCTGTGCACCTACAGCCCCTGAGTAGCACGCCCACATTCCTCCGCGTGCTAGTCAGGGGCTAGCCCCACCGGGGACGCCACTGTGATGCCCGTAAAACGTGGGGTCGAGGTGGCGGTCAGCACAGCACGCGAGGGCCCAGGCAAGGGCGGGCTCCCAGGCCGTGGGTGTGGATCACACAGCTCCTCCATACCTGTGGCCGCTCCAGGCTGGGCCTTCCACCTCTCCCTCTGGGCTGATGCAATACCTCCCTGCCTCCATCTGGCTGGGAGCCCCAGGCCAGGCTTGGGTGCCAGGACCAGGAGGCAAGAGCTTCTGAGGGGCCCTCCCCTCCTCCTGGGCATGACATCACCCACTGGAATGGGCACAGCCCACAGGGGCATCTGCGCTCCAGTTGTGGCTTCAATCCACCAGCAAAGACCAAGGAGCTGGGCACCCTGGGGACTGGGAGCACGCAGGGTAGGCAGCGGGCACACAGACCACATGTGGCTGGCACGTGCACTGCCACAGTCCTGCACAGCACATCTGAGTCCTGGGCCAAGGGTCAGAGGAGGGAGCCCACCACTGGCCAGAATGACCTGGTGGGGTTCTTCCCTGGGGTACCCCTGACCCAGTGCGTGACCTCGGCAGAGCTGTTCCTCATCCTACGCACCACACAGCCAGGTAGGGAGGCTCACAGAAAATGACGACAACGACACACTGAGAATGGACGCGCTTATACCAGCCTGGCTGGGTGCCCAGTGGCCACCAGCTCTTGGTAGAGTGAGGAGGGCCTGCCAGGTGGCACCCTGGGGCAGACCGCTCTTCTGGAAACACAAGCCCCATGGCACCTGCCCTGGTCCCCGCCCAGCAGGCTGCTATTTCTGGTCTCAGTGGACCAGTCCATCCAATGAGACAATGGGGCCGAGGCCTACCCTCTCCAGCTGGAGGAGGCAGCAGAGTGAGGTGTGGTCTCCTGCCCTGGTCTGCGGAAGATCTGGCTGATCCCAAGGACAGAGACACATGGGGGCCTCAGCCTTCACCCCGGCCCAGCTCAGAGTCCAGTCTGTGCAATCCCCAACCAGAGTGCCCCTGTGCACTCAATGAAGGGGCCTGACTTTGGGGGGGAATGGGGGACCTCCAGGCTAGGAAGTAGAGGTGCCAGCCTTGGAGTTCCCAGGAGAGGAGGCCAAGCTGGGTCCTGGGGGTTGGCTCCTGCTCATCACCCAGAGCCAGGGGACCCCTGCTCCAAGGGGGGGTCCACCAGGAGCGTCCTCCCCCAAGGAAAGTCTGCATGGTGCATGGCCTGACAGTCTTCGCTGCAGTTCCTCAGGTAAGGCCCCCAGGACCCACCTGGCTAGAGCCAACTGGCTTGGGGTGTCCCCTATGAACCCCCAGATGCCAGGTCAGGGACGCCCAGGCTCTGGGGAGCGAAGCAGTGACGGCTGAACTGGACCCTCCGCAGGTCCCCGCACTCCCAGACTTGGGAAGGCGCCTCTACCTACCCCCTTGGCAGCCACTTCCTGCAGGAGGGACCCCTTCTTCCCAGCCAACCCTGCTCCCTCAGCTAAGCCAGAGGGGCTGCGGCTGGTCTTGCCCTCACAATGCAATCCTGGACTCGCACACGGTGCCCCACCGGCAGCCAGCCGCCTCTGCTGGGCGAGCTCCAGCCCCCAGGCCGCACCCACTGCCCTCCCGGGTGGGGTCACCACCCACCCTTCGCGCTCCCGCCTGGGTCTCCAGCCTGGGTCTGAAGGCGCTGTGCGGGCCCCGGCGGACAGGGGGCGCACCCGTCAGGCGGTGGCATCCCCAGCCCGCATTCCGCAGCTATGCTCACAGGTGGCCATCGGTGCTGGGCCAGGCGGCAGCGGCTTAAAGGGCCAGGCTCCCTCCCCCACCCCATCCCCCAAAGATACAGCCCAGTGGGGTGGGGGTGGGGGATGGGGAACTGGGGTCACAGCAGCCGATTCTCACACCCCAGTGCGCCTAATCCCACGACCCTCTCCCGCTCACGACAACGTCCCAGTGGTGGTGGAGGTGGGGGCGGGGGGGAGGGGACGACAGAGGGCTCCCTCCAGCGGTGCTGTCCTCTTCCAGGCGCTCCTTAGCACCCTTCATCCCTGGCCCAGGGGTTAGTCCGCCAGTACCGGCCTCTGCCAACCTACCCCTGTGCTGCGTTCCCCTCTTCCCCCCTCAGCCTGTCCTTCCTATTCTTACTGCTCAAGGACCTGCTTGCCTCCAGGTGGGAGCTGTGGGCAAGGCCAGGAGGCTGTCCCCATGTCTGGGTCCTGACTTGGGGTCCCTATGAGCCCTCCTTATACCAGCAGGGTCATGATTTCTTGACCCTCCGAGAAATCATGGCTTGGCTCTCAGAGAAATGGGGCAAATACTCTAACCTTGCAGGGTGGGGCAGCGAGAGCGGGAAGAGAGGGCCAGGGGCACAGCCAGGTCCCGGTGAGCCCTCCTGGTGCATCCTAGCTCAGGCCTGCCCTGCCAAGTGTGGGGTGAGGGTCCCGGCCCCCTGGCGGGAGACAAACCACTAGAGGCTCTGGCCACCTCCCCATGTCCCCGAAGCAGCTCGGAGACCGCTCTTCCCACTCGTGCTGGGTGCATGTGCACACACTGCAGGTCCTGGCTGGGCCCTGGGAGGGTTCCCGGCTGCCCCGGACACCTGCACAAAGCCCAGACTTCTGACCTCTCTCCCCTCCAATCCCCACCCACTCAGCCCACGCGGAACTGGCGGTGGTGCCATCAGAGTGTCCGCTTTTCTGTGGCTTCTGGTTCCATACAGACACAAACCCCACATCCCACCCAGATGAGCTGGGGACACTGGAGGGGGGACACACACCAGGCTGATGCTGGCCACCAGCCTTCCAGAGCCATGCACAGATGCAGACCCGCTGCGTGGAGACCCAGCTGTTCAGGGCACTGGGCCCGCAACAGACACAGGAGCAGAGAGCGGCACTCATGCCTGGGCACCGTGCTGAGCCACACGACGGGCTCACCTGGCACCTCCTCCGAGAAGTCTGCCTGAGCAGCCTGGCAAAAGCAGCCAGCGGACTGCCCACCGCCTCCCTCGCAAGCTGTGGTGAAGTCTGTGCTGCCTCTGGGCACCGGTCCTGGAGGGCACCAGCCCTGACCGGGTTGCCATCCTAGTCCACTGCCCCTCTGCCACCTGGGCCCCACTGCACCTAGTGCCCGATGCCACAGCCTGGCACCCACCGACCACCCCGCCGGTGCCTCTCGTGGCTGCTGCTCAGGGCAGGTGTGCTGAAGAAGCAGACACCTGTCCTGTCGCTGAATGATGGTGGGCGACACCCTCCACACCTCCCACTCCACCTGCCTCCATAGCCCCTGGCACACACAGGGCAGGGGCAGGAGCACCCATAAAAGCCTGGTCCTGTGCAGGGAAGGTGCACATTCCTGGGACAGGCCAGCTCCACCCATCCCAGGGTCTCAGGAGGTGGATTCTACAGAGGTGTGTGTGTGTGTGTGTGTGTGTGTGTGTGTGTGTGTGTGTGTGTGTGTAGGGGGCTTCCCAGCATCCAGACTGGCCTGGCTACTCTGGGAAACAGGAAACCCATGGGGACCTCGGAGGACCACCAGGTAGAGGTCATGCTCCGGGGGCCGTTGCCAGGCATCCTGTGCTGGGCTGGAGCCTCAAGGGCCCTCTCAAGGGGGGACCAGTTCTGCTCAGACTGGGTTTCTAGAGGCTGAGGCCTATGACCCCTCCTTGGGATAGTTGCTGGGGGGGCTGCCAGCCGAGCCACCCACATCTTTGCCTAGATATCTCCCCCACTCTCGCCACAAAAGGTATTTGGGGGTTTCCTTCTGTTCACCTCTTCCCCTGCTAGTGAAGGGGACCCCAAAGTGTGGGGGCCCAGGGGAGGGGACGGTGGGGTCCCAAGAACTACAGAACCACTGCCCCAGCCAACGCTGATCTCTGGGCTTAGAGAGAAGAATAGGGGTGGATCCATCTGGAACCCCAACTACTGGATGCTCCTGCCCCCCCTCCCACCCCTCAGCCAAGCAGGTAAGGATGAGAGAGGCCAAGGGAGAGGTGTCCTGCATCCCTCCAGGCCCTGGGAGCTCACCTGTGAGAATGGCCACACTGTCGAAGCAGCCGTCCAGCTTGCTGAGCAGGATGGAGAGGAAGCTGTCTGCAGCCAGCACGCTGGCATCCCGGGTGCTCTGGTCATAGACAACCACATCTTGCGGCTCCTCGGCCTCTGCCTGGGGCCATGAGCAGAGGGCAGAGGTCAAGGCACCAGCAGGAAGGGGCTTGGGTGATAGGAGGGAGGGTCTGCTGCCACCTTGCTGCCTTGAGGGAAGGGCAGGCAACCGACCACCCACCGTATACCTGAACAGGTGTAAACACCCATGGCCACACAGGCAGGCCCTCAGAGCAGGCAGAGATGAGGACACTGGTCCCCATGCCGCCACGTACAAGAGTGAAGGGAACGAAAACTATGGGTGTCCGCTGTGGGCCAGCCCCACGCGGAAGAGACAACAGGAGGCTGTGGTAGGTGCCCAGCAGGCACACATGCAGGGCTCACAGCGACAGGATGGCACAGCCAGGGCCTGGGCTGGCCCCCACATCGGCCAAGGTGAGGGGAACCACCCTCAGAGTCCCCGGGAGGCACATTTTGGGGATTTGAAGGCAGGGCACCTTTGGGTCTGGCTCTCCTCTTCCTGCACCCCCAGCAGCTAAGGGGAGACAGGGCTGCAGCAAAAGCCCCCAATTCCGGAGGCAGCAGCTGGAGGCTGGGCTCCACCTGCCCTCCTCCCCCTCCCAGTGCCCAGCCTGGGGGCCAGATGTTCAGCAGCTTTTGCTTAGAGAGAGGCCGATGCCCCGCCACCCAAACGCTCAGCCCTTAAGCCAGCAGAGCTGCCAACCCCAGCCTGATGATGTCACCGGCAGCCAATGGGATTGCACTCTGGCAGGGAGTCCTCGCTGGGGGTGATTAATGACTGGATTCCCCTCATTGAGGCTGCAGGGAGTCCGTCTGGGTCGGCCCCTGGGGTGGGGGCTCTCACCTGGGTCCTCTCACAACCGGCTCTGCAAGGGGCGGGCCTGTGACCGAGAGCTCCCCACAGCTTCCAAGGCTGTTGGCCTGTCACCCCACCCCCATGAGAAGTGCCACTGCCTTCCCGGGCCACTGGCCCTGTTGTCTATCCCTCCCTAGCAGGACTTGATGCTACTGGGAGCAGAGACAGGACTGTCCATTGCAGGTGACCCGACATTCTTGGGAGCCACAGAGAGAATTCTGGGTCACTCAGGACTCGAGAGGGGAAAAGAACGGGGCGGGGGGGAGGGCGGGCTGGGGACGCAGATTGCTCATTATAAGCTCCTTGGCCGCGCCCCATCCTCCTCTGAGTCCTCGCAGCCACCTGAGCATGGACCTGACCCAGCTGCCATCCTGGTCCACTGCCCCTTGCCGCCTGGGCCCCCGTGCCTGGTCACATCTCGCTCATCCACTCAGCACCCCTCTCTGGGCCCATGCTGGGCCCCTGGGACATGGCCTTGTCTGGTGTGTGAAAAGCTCCGTGCGGGGCTGAGTGAGGATCCAGACAGGGTGGGAAGGCTCTTGGGTGGGTGGGGGGGGCGGGCAGGGGCGATGGGGTCAGTGAGAGCCGCTCTGGGGATGGACGCTTAAGGAGCAGGGGAGCTGCCCACAGCAGCCCGGGAGTGGGTGGCTCTGAGCATTCTGACCCTGAGGAGCCCGTTGTGGGTTCAAGGGCAGGGTGGGGGCGGCTGCCCCAGACATGCCCTGTGCACCTGGCTGAGGAGCTCAGCCTGGCACCAGGGGTGACAGGAGCCGGTGGGAGGCAGGCAGCGGGACTGGACGCGCTGGTACCTGGCTGCGCACGGCGGGCTGGATGAGCTCCGCGATGGTCACCTTGCCCTGCTGCAGCCGCCGCTTCACCAGCTTGGAGCAGCAGATGTTGACGGAGCTGAGCACGTGCCAGCGGTTGTACTCCACGAAGGAGCGGCTGTCGATGACCAGGGGCCCTCCGGGCCCACCCCGCAGCAGGCTGGCCAGCTTCCTAGCATCCATCACCTTCCTGGGGAGCCGGTCCCCGGCCATGGCAGGCAGCGGGCAGTGGGGAGGGGGTGCCCCCTGAAGTGAGCAGGGGCTGCTCCAATGGCCCAGGTGTGGCCTAGGGTTCAGAGTGACCAGGCATGGTACCAGACCTGCAGGGAGAGGTGGCCAGTCAGCAGCAGCCTTGGAGGGGCCAGTGTGTAACCCCAGCACCCAGGAGGCCGGAGCCTGCACCCACAGCCTTCCTCTGGGGCGGGAGGGGGGATCGGCATCCCTCTGCGAGCTCTGACAGTGCGCTGGACCCTGCTACACGGCTGGCACACCCTGGGGTTTCTGTTACCTCCCTTCCCCTCTATGGACCCCACATCTTCCCAATTCCCAGGGCCCCTCGCTGCCAAGTCCCCTCCCCCCAGGCGGCACACCCTTCCTCTCTGATCCCAGTGACCCAATCAATCACTCCATAAGCTGATAATCTAGACAGGGGTGGGGGATGGGGTCAGAGCTGCCTCCCAGGCTGCTGGGCTCCTGGGGGCTCCTCTGCTGCCACAACCTTCCCAGGTCTGCAGCCCAGGCCTAGAGCTCGCTACGAGCTCGCCACCCAGTGTCTGCAGCCAGTTATCCTTCTCCGCAGGGTGTGTCTCACGCTCACAAAAAGGGGGTGGTGACAGCGGGTGCTCTAGCACAGTGGGGGCCTGGGGTCTGGGAGCACCTTCTAAGGGCTGGTAGATCCCAGGATGGGGTGGGGTGGGGGCAACCCAAGGATAAAGGTCAACATGGGTGATCCATATCTGGGATCCTCAGCATGTCTCTAAGACCCTTGGGCTGAGGGGTGAACGGAGGGAGGAGGAGGTTAAGGAGACTGCAGAACTCTGGGTGGAATTCCCCTCCCGGGGACTCAGTGTCAAGTCTGTGCCACCCCACCCCACCTGCCAGGCCCTGCCTTTGCTTTAAGATGGGAAACTGAGGCTTAGGGAAGGGGTGGGACCAGCCCAAGGTCACACCAAGGAGACTGGACAGAGCCCCAGGTCTCATTCCATCAGTTCTTCCCTTCACCACATCCCCACCCAGCTGGGGGCGGGGAGGGGGGGGTGGCTGTTTGATTCCTTCACGAGCAGTTTGGAAAGCTTCTGAGTTCTAATCACCTCTTCGAGGCTGAGACCAGCCACAGCCACCAGGCCTCCCACACCCTCTCCTGCCCTGGGACATGGAACCAAGAGCCCAGCTCAGAGGCCCAGGACCCTGAGAGGGACACAGTTGGGGGGCGGGCACTGAGGGCCAGGGGGTCCTGCACCTGGCACTTGCCTCGATGCCCTCATCAGGTGGGTGGGGCAGTCACCTCCACCTAAAACTCCAAACTGAACTCCAGCACAGGGAGGAGGGAGGGGCTGGGAGAGTGGAGGGCACTATACTGCCCTCCGGTCTTTAACTGCCCCTCAAACCAGCAGGGTGTGAATCCAGGCTGGAGGAAGGCAGGGAGGGGGTGAGGCGAGGGGGTGAGCAGAGACCAGCGAGGGGAGGGGCGATGCCCGCTGGGGCTGCAGTGGGGTGGGCAGCCCGGCCCCAGGCCCTACCTGGTCCCCCCCTGCCTCCCAAGGATCTGCCAGCCAGACCCTATTAACCACTACAGTATTGTTATTTGCAGCCAAGGGGGACTCATTAGTCAGTTAGCACCTCCGTTGTCACCATGGCAACAGCAGAGGTGCCAGGCAACCGCTCCTCCTGCCTCAGCAGCCACTGAGCAGGCTGGCTCTATAGAGCCGCAGGTCCCCCTCCTCACTTGCTCCCCCTCCCCAGCCTTGCAGGTGCCCAGGACCTGGGGCCTGGGACCACCCCCAGCCAGGGCCCATGAGGCCCCGCCCCTCTCCACCCTGCACAGGCTCTGAATGGCCAAGGTCTGGCCTGAACCCCTCCTGCAGGAGACCCCTTGCACGGAGCTGGCCTCCTGGGAGCGCATCCTCACCCACGGGCCTGCTTGGACCTACAGCTTCCCTCTCCCTCTTGGGATGTATGGATGGGGCTGAGCACTGGGCACAGAGTGGGGATCAGTGGGAACGCTCAGGACAGCCTCGAGCAGGCCAGTGGGGCCAGAGCAGGCCAGGTGGGTACAGAGGAAATAGCTATTGCAGGGTCTTGGGCCTCCCTGCTTTCAAGGACCTGCTCCAGTCTCAGCCCAGACCCCATTCCTGGGAAGTGAGGGGGAGAGCCCCGACCACCTCCTGTTCCGGAGCCTGGGGCTGTGGGAGGGAGAGAGGCACAGCCCACACCCCACCAGAGGCGGCAGGAGACCCCTCCCTGTCCGGGCTGGGCGCAGCCTGGCTGCTGTGCGGTGTGCACACCGCTATGCCTGCTGGGACATGCCCCTTTGCACACTGACCACACACAGAGCCATGCTCACCCCTTTCCCACAATGCACCTCACCCCACCCCGCCATGTATAGTTACTCACACGCAAATGTGTGTGCACACACATGTGGTCACTGGACATAGGTGTCCTCACCCTCTGCATGTCATGCCCAATCCCTCTAGGTCCCAGGACACCCAAACCCCGGAGCCAGCCCCACGACTCTACACCGTTGCTCCCAGGGCCTCCGTCCCTGAGTGCATGCATGACCAGGAAACCCAGCTGACAGCACCCTCACCACGGTGCCTTCTGCTCGGCATCTAGTGACCGGGAGCTCACTGCCTGCAGAGGTGGCTAGGCTCTCAAGACTGTGAGGGTGGGACTGTGGCTCTTCCTCCGAGGAGTGGTGCCGGGCACAAACAGGCAGGCGCTCAGGGAAAGCCCACGTGGAGGGACCTGAGATGTCCAGCTTGCTATGGCCCAGGGGCGGAAAGGCCACACCAAGAGACCTCCAGAGGCAGGGCTCCAGTGCTCCCAGCAGGCTAGCTCACACCACCCCCACCTATGCTCATCAGGGACTCCACATGCTCACACCCCTGCTCCCCTCTTGGCACCCAGGGGTGGCTAGGACAGGACCCAAGCTGGCTTCACTGCCCTGGCCAGCCCAGGGAGGCTATGGACTTAGGATATAGGGGGGTGGGGGCTCTGCCCCCTTGGCACCCAGGGGTCTTGGGGTGACTTGGGGTGGGAGGGCTTGGCAGTGGGGCCTTGGAAAGGCAGGTGGGGACTGACCCTGCAATGCCCGGGCTTCCTCTGCTCCTGCCTGGCGTGCTCTGGCCTCGCTGATCTGCAGGGCTTGTCCCTGGGGTGCACACCAGGCCTGCCCAGGCTGCTGCTGGTCACCACCCTCCAGGTTTCCCACCTGGACCAGCCCAGAGCATCTCCCCATTCCTGCCCAGGCAGAGTTGTCCCAGAGAAGTGCCTCAGCTCCTGCATCCCCGGTCAGTCTGACCACGTCTCTTTGCTGTGGGTTCATCCCCCTCCTCTCCTTTCCCTCTGAGCTTCACATCTTGGAAACATAACCAGGATTCCCTCTAGCCTCCCCTGGCCACAGCCATGGCCCCCGGAGCCCTCTGTCCAGGAGAAACTTCTGGACCCCAAAGTCAGCCTCAGCCTGAGGAGAAGTGATGCTGGGAAGGGCCCTGGAGCACAGGATGGCTCCGAGCATCTTCCTGCATCTCCATTCATGGAGCTCACTGTTCCTGGAGGCAGCCTCTGGGGCCAGGAGCCTTCCCTCGGGCTGAGGGCAGCAGGGATGAGAACCTGCCCAGCAACTCTCCCAGCCCCACTGATGGCCGCGACCTCAGGATGCAGCCCATCCTTGGCCAGTGCTCCTTAGCCATCTGAGTGAGGGCAGGGGACACCTGTCCTCTGAGCAGGGAGGGGCGCTGATGCTGCTCACAGCCCAGGGCTGCCCTGGGGGCAAGGTCTGGGGCACAGAGCAGGGAGAACACTGCTCCCTGGCCCGCAGCACACCCGCCCCTCCCCCCCCCCCCCCCGCCTGCACCCCACGCTGCACAACAGGAACACTGCAGATGCCACACCAGATCCTGCCACCGGCTCCCCCAACCCCCATTCCCACTCCCCCTCCATCACTGCAGCCCCAGGCCGACTACCCCCAGCAGCAGCCAGAAGGCAAATTCTCCCAGAACATGATAACCTGCTATGGGCTGGGCCCATTGATGCCCCCCCCCCTCCAGGCCAGGCTGCTATGCACCACCCCCAGGTGGGTAGACAGGCAGAGGGAGGCTGGCTACACTCAGCCTGGCAGTGCCAGCCCCTCCCCCAGCACCCGGGCTGCCTCCGCAGCAGCCTGGCGACTGTCTTTATTCCGCAGTGGCCAGCTGAGCACCCGGAGGTGGGGGTGCCAGCGGTGGCCTGGGTGCACAGGAGAGGTGGATCTGCAGCCCCCCGACTCGGAATGAGTCCTTTCCTGAGCCTTCCACAGGCCAAAGGCCCTCAGCTCCCGTAGCCACAGCCCCTGCACCCCCACAAGCCCGCATTAGGGACGACCTTCTCCAATTCTGCGCCCCAACGGGGGCTGAGTGTGTGTGTGAGGGGGGAGAGGGCGGCGGCGGCGTCGCAGGCTAGCGCAGTGGTCCCGACAGGTACCCTCTGGACCTCAAATGGTCCCTCTGGGTCCTTAATTCGTACCCCTCCCCCCGCCAAGATAAGCAGCAATCGCAAGGAGAAAGGCGGCGAAGCGGTGGCAGGGCGTGGGCCAGGCCCGGGGCCGCTGGGCGCTGCAAGAGGCGGGGGAAGGGCTTCCCTGTCCGGTGGTGGCATCCCTGCGAGCTGGGTTTAGGGCCGGCAACCCGCGAGCCGGGGCCGCTCACCTTCTGGCTGCCTCCTCCTCCCGGGAGCCCTCCGGACGCAGCCCCCGAGCGCTCCCGAGGTGGCGCCCCCCTGGCCGGACGCACGGGCTCCTCCGTGCGGTTAACCTCCTCCCCACTGGCGCCCCCCGCCCGGCGACCCGCTCACCTCGTTCACGCTCGCCTCGGGGGCGCACCGGGGACCGCGTCGCGCTCAGCGCGCAGGGTCAGATGCGCCGCCCATGGGCCCGGCTGGGGCCCACGCAGCCGGGGCAGGGGACCGGGGAGCGTGCGGGCTGCGTCGCCGTCGCCGCCGTCGCCGCCACGGCCGCCGCAGGGAGCGCTTGCTCGGGCCGGAACGCGCGCACTGCGGGCGGGCACGCGCACTCACGGCGCGCATCCCACCCGCGGCTCGGCGGGCGCGGCCGGTGCTGCTCAGGCTCGGGCTCGGCTCGGGCTCGGGCGTCCGAATGGGGGGCGCGGAGCCGGCTCGGCCACCGCTCGCCCGCGAGTGACAGGCCCGGGGCGGAGGGCGGGGCCGCCGGCGGGGATGAGGTCATGCCGAGCGAAAAAAGCCCCTGACGTCACCTGCAGCCAATCAGCGTGCGCGACTCGGGGGCAGGTGACGTCAGCCGGAGCCCAGCTTTGGGTGCAGATGAGAGGCGGAGGCCGCGGAGGGCGGGGGGCCGGGCTCGCCGCTACTGCCCTCCGCCCTCTGCCCTCACCCCGCACCCGGGCACTGGCTCTTAAAGGGGCCGCGAGGGATCCCTGTGCGCGCCTGGACCCCATCTTTCCCAGCCCCATCTCTCTGCCTCTCCCGGGGACCCCCGGCCTCACCGCACACAGACCCGCGGCGGGCCCGGCTGACCCGGTTCCCCGCGAGGGTCTTCTCCCCGCGGTCGGGGCTGAACTGGCGCCGGCCCCCTGTCCCCCGCCCCCTGCAGCCTTTGTTCGTGTAGGGCCTGCCGCCGGGAGAGCCTTCGCTAGCGGGGCCCGGCCCGCGAGTGCGCCCCGCGCGCGCTCTCCCTGCAGCATCGTGCTCACCCTTCTCTGCGACTCCCGGAGGTGGGAGCGCGCGTCCCCACTTCGCTGGGGAGGAGCCTGGAAGCTCGGAGGCGAGATGGGTCGCCTCGGTCACGCATCTCATGGACTGTGGTGTGTGTGGTGGAGACAGTGCAGCGCCGTCCCCCCTCCCCCGCCCCACCGAAAACCTCTAGCCCTTGACGTTTCCAGGGAAAAGCCACCCCTAAACAGGCTCACCGGGCCCACCCCGACAGTGTGCCCCCCCTCCAATAAAGACTATGGGGGTCCGCCCCCAGCCGGTCCTTGTGGGAACACACCAGCCGGCCGCTGGGACGCCCGAGTCCAGAGCGGGAACAAACACAGGTAATTACACCTCGGCAAGCGTGGCTGGAAGCAAACAGGGCCAGTTACACATGGAGCAGGTGGGCGTCCCCAGAGGCCACCCAGGAGGTGACCTGCAAGCCATGATTGGAGGCTGAAGCGGCCCGTGGGCCAGCAGGGCCCACCCTCGGCAGAAGAGGACCTGTCTCTCCCCCAGAAGGAGGCCAGGGCGCCAAAGGGGCAGAGGACAGGCAGCCACGCACCCATTGATGGTCAAATATTTACTGAATGCCTCTTCAGGGCCAGGCCCTGTGCCAGCGCTAAGACTCATTTCAGAGAAAGGACACCAATGGCTCTGCTCCCGGAGCTGACCAGCCCTAGGAGCCTGGAAGGTAATTATTTGGGGGAGGTGTAGCTAGACAGCCCAGGCATTTCTTTCCTTTTTAAAAAAATATTTTTATTGATTTCAGAGAGGAAGGGAGAGGGAAAGAGAGAAACATCAGCATTGATTGTCTGCCTCCTGCACACCTACTCCTGGGGATTGAGCCTCCAACCCTGGCAAGTGCCCTTGACCGGAATCGAACCCGAGACCCTTCAGTCCGCAGGCTGCTGCTCTACCCAATGAGCCACACCAGCTAGGGCCCAGGCATTTCTGAACCCCTCCTTCCCTGGGCTCCCCAGTGGAGAGTGACGGTGTTCCCGCCTCCAGCCCCAGCCCAGCCCGTGCAGGTCTCCAGGGCGACAAGCTCTGGGAAGGGCTCAGTCCCCAGGAAGCACAGCCCCTTCCCACGGAGGAAGGCGGGATGGCTTTCGGCCATCGCTGGCTGAAAGAAGGGTCAGGAAAATGAAGCAGGCAGGACGGGCCTGTCTCCTCAGGGCCAGGTGGGCAATCAGGACCCCAGAGCTCTGAGCAGGAATGGGGTCGGGAGGTGTGTGCTGGCCAGGGTTCAGGAGGGGCCCTCCCCTGTCCCATACCCAGCTCCCCCACCAGATTGTGCTGCGCAGAGCTTAGCACATAGTAGGAGTTTAATAAGCGCTTGGGGCCTCTTCCCTTGCTGGCCTGAAGAGCAGCAGGCACGTGTGTGTGTGTGTGTGTGTGTGTGTGTGTGTGTGTGGTGCCTGGCTCAGAGCCAGCACTCAGGAGAAACAAACAACTTGGGGGGCAGGGGGATGAAGCACAGGGAACCAGGGGCTATTTAGGGCTGGAGCTGGGCTCAGGGCCTTCCTCCTTCCCTGAGCCAGGCTGGGCCCGGAAGAAGGAGAGCCCTGCTCAAAGAGGTCCTGGCCAGAGGGGGCCTGTGAGCTCCGCAGGGGAGATGCCCATCAAGGATGCCGGCCAGGTCAGCTACGTGGGGGGTGGGGGGTGGGGGGGTGGGCCTGGCTGTCCTGGGCTCACTCCATGTCTGAAAAGTGGGGAGGCTGGACCATGGAAGCCCTGACAGGCCGGTAAAGGCCTGGACCCACAGGAGTGAGGTTGTCCATGTCTTTCTAGAAGAACTGTGTGTGTGTGGGGGGGATGCCTAAACCAGCTTTCTCCCCCTGCCAGGCCCAGGGTGGGCCCAGTGGATGGGAGGAAGGTGGGGGTAGGGTGCTAGGGGTGGGTGGGGGTGTCCAAGTGGGCTCCTGCGGGGAGGGGGGAGCTCCTTTTCTGCCAAGCCCAGATGTGGTCTGGGGGTACCCTTGGTCCCTAAGAACTCTGACTGTGCTCTGAGCAGACGGCAGTAAACTGAGGGGCTGTCCTCCTGTCCCTTTCTGAAAGTTGCCCGTGTGGGTGGGTGGCACAGTTTCCCAGGCTGTGCCTGACCAGGGGAATATATTTAGGCCATGAGAACTTTATAACCCTAATGGTTATTTCTCCCAAAAACGAGCCCTTAAACCTGGCGTTCTGCAACAAGGGGGCAGCGGGGTAGGGAGGTATCCACTGTGGAGAGGACTGTGACTTTCCAAGCCCCCAGCTCTGGCCCAGGAGCTAGATTCTACCCCTCCCCAGCTTTTGGCTGCGCCCTCCCCATCAGAGCGTTGGCACCTGATGGGGTGAGCTCTGAGGCCCAGCCGGGCTCAGCTCTGCAGGGCAGCGAGCACTCCTCTGGGCGCAGGTGTGGAGGGGCAGGGAGGCTGGAGAGCGCGCTGCGGTGGGTCTGAGGTGGGCCACGGGTGAAAGGGAACACCGCGCGGGTTTACAGCTCCCCAGCGGGGCCTGGCCTTCCGCAGTGGCCGCCATGCCCGGCGGGGCCAAGTCCAAGCCCCAATGTCTGCTGGGCCCTGGTTCCCCACAGATGATCGCGGCCACGATCATGTGCGGGATCCCTGTGGTGGAGCAGGGTCCCGCGCAGAGCCTGGGAGGCGGCGAGGCGGCGTCCGGTGTCCGGTCCGGTCCAGCGGATTTTTTGGCTCGGGCTCGTCGCTCGCGGGTTGGGCAGCCTCAGGTGGGACCCCGCTCCCTCTCGGGCAGGTCGGAGCACCGCGGTCCCTGCGCTCCCGACGGTCCGTGCGCGCCCTCTGCCGCCCGCCTGCACCCATGGCGCAGCGGGGACGCCCTAGGCGGGCGTTTCTCAAAGCATCCTTCCTCTGCAAAGGAAAAGCGGGTTCGCTTGTTTCTTGCTAATTGGCAACTCAGCGCACGCGTAGCAGCCGTTTGTTTATCCAGGGTATCCATTTCCCTCTACCTGACTTTTTAACAAGTCAAGGCCTGGTTAGTAATATGCACACCTCGGATGAACAAGTAGATGCATGGTTTTGACAACCATATATGCACCCCGGTTGGCTACCAGAGCACTTCCATCCTCATCACCGCGGGGGCGTGTGGCCTGTTCTTGACCTTCATAGAAATGGCACGCTTTTGTGTCTGGCTTTTTTCCCTCAAGGAAATGCTTTTGAGATTCCCACCACCCAGTGACCGATCTCTGTGGTATTTGTATTCTATGGGTGGGTGGTGATGTTCAACCAGCTCTTGTTCTGTCAGCCCGTTCCCACATTTCAGCTACTAAGAACAACGCGATGGGCAGCATCTTTCTATCTGACCTTTGTAACACATCACAGGTGATTTTATTTCTTGTGTTTTTTATTATATTTAAAAACTTACAAATAAGTACAGTGAGAACACTATAACACACCTATGCCCTAGACCTCACCATGTCAGCATTTTTCTTTTTTTAACATTTAATTTAATTCAATTTATTTATTTTAAAATCTTTATTATTGAGACTATCACAGATGCCCCCCTTTTCCCTCCATTGCCCCTCTCCAGTTCCCACCCCACCCCAGGCCTTCACCACTCTGTTGTCTGTGTCCATAGGTAATGCCTACATGAACATAAGTTCTTTGGTTAATCTCTTCTGCCACCTCCCACCCCTTCCCTCTGAGATTCCTCAGTCTGTTCCATGTTTCCATGCCTCTGGTTCTATTTTATTCATCAGTTTATTTTGTTCATTAGATTCCTTGTTCATTTATTTTAATTTTTACATTCAATTGTTGATAGATATGTATTTATTTCTTCTTCTTCTCCTCTTCCTCCTCCTCCTCCTTCTCCTTCTCTTTCTTCTTCTTCTCCTCCTCCTCCTCCTCCTCCTCCTCCTCCTCCTCCTCCTCCTCTTCTTCTAGAATGCCCTTCAACATTTCATATAATACTGGTTTGGTGGTGATGAACTCCTTTAGCTTTTTCTTGTCTGAGCAGTTCTTTATCTGACCTTCGATTCTAAACGATAGCTTTGCTGGGTAGAGTAATCTTGGTTGTAGGTTCTTGCTATTCATCACTTTGAATATTTCTTGCCACTCCCTTCTGGCCTGCAAAGTTTCTATTGAGAAATCAGCTGACAGTCGTGTGGGTGCTCCCTTGTAAGTAACTGCTTTTCTCTTGCTGCTTTTAAGATTCTCCCTTTGTCTTTAGCCCTTGGCATTTTAATTATGATGTGTCTTGGTGTGGGACTCTTTGGGTTCCTCTTGTTGGGACTCTCTGTACTTCCTGGACTTGTAAGTTTATTTCTTTCACCAGGTAGGGGAGGTTTTCCATCATTATTTCTTCAAATAGGTTTTCAGTATCTTGCTCTCTCTCTTCTTCTGGCACCCCATAATTCTGATGTTGGTACGCTTGAAGTTGTCCCAGAGGCTCCTTACACTATCTTCATATTTTTGGATTCTTTTTTCTTTTTGCTCTTCTGATTGGGTGTTTTTTGCTTCTTCATATTCAAAATCCCTGATTTGAATCTGGGCATCCTCTACTGTTGATTCTCTGTAAATTATTCTTTTTTTTTTTTTTAAATATATTTTATTGATATTTTACAGAGAGGAAGGGAGAGGGATAGAGAGCTAGAAACATCGATGAGAGAGAAGCATCGATCAGCTGCCTCCTGCACACCTCCCACTGGGGATGTGCCCGCAACCAAGGTACATGCCCTTGACCGGAATCGAACCCGGGACCTTTCAGTCCGCAGGCCGACGCTCTATCCACTGAGCCAAACCGGTTTCGGCACTGTAAATTATTCTTAATTTCAGTTAGTGTACCCTTCATTTATTTTTTTAAAAATACATTTTTATTTATGTCAGACAGGAAGGGAGAGAGAGAGAGAGAGATAGAAATATCAATGATGAGAGAGACTCATTGACCGGCTGCCTCCTGCATGCCCCACACTGGGAATCGAGCCTGCAACCCGGGCCTGTGGCCCTTGACCAGGAATTCGTTTTCTGTTCAGGCAGCTTCAAAATTCAGAAAATGTCTTAAGGGGTAGATATGCCTGTGTCAGAGGCAGAGACTTTCACCTGGGAGGACACTGTGGGCTCAGCACCACAAGGTGACAAGAGTCCCGTGACTGTGGCAGCCTCGGGTCAGCCGCGTGGCCTCACTCAGGCCCCAGAGATCAGCAGTGTCCCTGTGCCCTATGCCAGCACTGGTGAGTGCCAGCAGCTCTGCTGGTTTCTCTCTCTCCAGGGAGAGCCCCTCCTTCTGGGTGAAGCCTGAGGGTCAGCCCACACCCAGACGTGACTAACTCCCCAAAGGACGAGAGCACAGAAACGATGCTCGGGGCGTCTCAGAAGGGCTTTGCTCTCCAGATGTTTCCGTCTGGTCTCCATGCTTCCCCAGCTCTCTACTGTCATGTAGGACATATTCTTACATTTTAAACATTGTGATAAAATACACACCACATGCAATTTGCTAATGCCTTTAACCTGTGCGTTTTGTCATTGGCCTGGCCTTTGCTAACTGCTGCGGTGGGATGGCTGACCTCCCATAAGCATGTCCCTTGGAAGCAGGAACTCACTCTCCTGGTTTTCGTCAGGAGAGATCACCAGACGGTCACATCTCAGAGGTCAGGACAGGCTGTGGGTGCAGAACAGGCTGCCTGGCTCCTGTCCTGGCTCCAGAGCTGTCCACGGTGAGGCTGTAGGTGAGGTCCCTGCTCTGTGGTTGTCCAGGGAAGGCGGGACCAGCCCGCTGCCCCACATGGTTGAGATATCATGGCCGAGGACAACACGTGGGCACTGCGAGGGCAGGACGAGGCGCACTAGTCATGCAGGGAGGCCCCGAGCTGGCCTCAGTGGCCTGAGTGGAGAGAGGGGACCATGCTTCTGTTAGGGGAGGAGTCTGGGCTTAGGGTGTCTGCGAGGCTGGGGTTTAAGTGGTTCTATTTCCCCCACAGCGGCAATGGGCTTTCTCATTGGTTCACCCTATGTGTGCGCGGGGTAGGGGGGTGAGGGGGCCTGAAAACCTTCAGTGGTCCAACACGAACAATGGAGTCCGGCTCATGTGGCACTTACTCTCTGTGCTTCGTTTATTTAAAAAAATTTTTTAATTGATTTTAATGAGAGGAAGGGAGAGGGAGAGAGAGAAACATTGAGGTGAGAGAAAAATATCAATTAGTTGCTTCTTGTATGCACTCCAACTGGGGATCGAACCCACAACCTGGGCATGTGTCCCGACTGGGAGTCAAACTGATGACCTTTCTGTGCACTGGGCGGTGCTCAGCCAACAGAGCCACGGCGGCCAGGGCTAGGCGTCATTCCTGTCCGTCACCAGGGCTGCCGTGAGCCAGCAGTGGGGGCCCAGCATGGTGCCGGAGCCACGTGAGAGCACACAGAGGCGACTGCCTTTGGGTCTGGTTGCTTCAGCAAAGATAATGGGGCCACACCTGGCCCCGCTGAGCCCTGAGCCCCGAGCCCAGAGCGGGCGTGTGCAGACCCACTCACCCAGCCTCACGGTCCCGTCTCTGGGGCTGTTACCGCTCGCAGACCATTTCCTGGCCACTTTACAGGTGCGGACACTGAGGTTCTGGGAGGAGGGGATTCATTCAGGCTGTTCAGCCAGTCGGTGTAGGAAACACACAGGGAGTCTGGGAGCAAAGGGCAGGTCAGAGCTGGCAGAGGGCACCTTGGAAGGGGGTGCCAGAATTGAGCACGGCCACAGGTGCTACTCCAATGCCTGCTGTCCCCCCCCACCCCCCCCCCCCCCCCCGCCACAAAGGAATATAAACAGATAAACACACCAACACAGCAATGGGGTCTGGGCAAGGGATTTATTAGATACTGAAAAGATAGACAGACACCACCCAGTGACCTTCGCACAAGCAGAACTAGGGGCCTGTGCTGTCCCGCGCAGATGTCCGCACTGGAGAAGGTGTCAGTGGGCAGGGCTCGGGGACAGGCCTTCGCTGCAGCGGGGAGACAGAGCTCCTCAAGTCATTCTTGGACACAGGTACCATGGCATTTCCTGCAGGAGGTCAAAGAGGACTGCTCACAGGTGGCAAGGGAGGAGGACGGGAAATAGGGCTCTGGGGTGGAGAGGGACAGTCTCCTTCAGGGGATGCAGGGGATAGGCAGGTGAGGGCTGGGCTGGAACCCATGACTCCTGACCCGGGATGGCACTGACTTTGGGAGTCCCAGCAAAACCCAAAAATCAGATCTTGCACTGGCAGCAGACGGGGGCACAGCAGCTGGACTGGCAGCAGCAGGGTTTGCAGCAGCTGGACTGGCAGCAGCAGGGTTTGCAGCAGCTGGACTGGCAGCAGCAGGGTTTGCAGCAGCTGGACTGGCAGCAGCAGGGTTTGCAGCAGCAGACAGGCACACAGCAGCTGGAGCCACAGCCTCCCTTGCAGCCCCCACAGCTGGAGCCACAGCCCCCTTTACTGCAGCCCCCACAGGAGCCACAGCCCCCTTTACTGCAGCTGGAGCAGGAACAGGCTGGCACACAGCAGCACACGGGCTTACAGCAGCAGACGGGCACACAGCAGCTGGAGCCACAGCCCCCTTTGCAGCCCCCACAGCTGGAGCCACAGCCCCCCTTGCAGCCCCCACAGCTGGAGCCACAGCCCCCCTTGCAGCCCCCACAGGAGCCACAGCCCCCTTTACTGCAGCTGGAGCAGGAACAGGCTGGCACACAGCAGCAGACGGGCACACAGCAGCTGGAGCCACAGCCCTCGGAGCAGCCACAGCAGGTCATGGTTCTGGTGGTTGAGGGTGGAGTAGGTAGAGGAGCAGGTGGAGTGGGAGGTGATCAGGTGTGGAGCCTTCTGGGCCGGGGGTCTTTATATACCTGCCGGGGTCAGGGGTCAGAGGAGATGCTGGACACATGGTCGCTTCCTGGTTCCTGTTTGTGCCATATTTAGGACCTCTTTCACCTTGTTTTCCTAGATTTTAGGTCCATGTGCCATTACCTGCTATCAATTGCTCATCTCACCCTAGGGTCCAGCGCATTTCCATTGCCTGGAGTCTGATTTGATTTTAAATATGTATATAGTTTTATTTCAGAGAGGAAGGGAGAAGGAGAGAGAGATAGAAACATCAAGATGAGAGAGAATCGTCGATCTGCTGCCTCCTGCACGCCCCACACTGAGGATGGAGCCCGAAACCGGGGCACGTGCTCCACTGGGAATCAAACCAGGACCTCCTATAGGTCGATGCTTAACCACTGAGCCACACCAGCCAGGGCTCAATTCTAACAATGTATCTGTAGATGCCCCTTGGCCTCCTATGGACACTCATGTGTTTTTGTGAATTATTCGTTATTCCTTTTTTCCATCTTTATAACTTTCATTTCTCTGTGTGCCTTACTGTGCTGTCAGGACAATGTTTTGCAGCCGTGGGCAAACTACGGCCCGCGGGCCGGATCCGGCCGTTCTATCCAGTTCTCTTGCTCTCCCCTCCGCTCCTTTACTTTGAATTTATATTAGTTCACACAAACACTCCATCCATGCTTTTGTTCCGGCCCTCCGGTCCAGTTTAAGAACCCATTGTGGCCCTCGAGTCAAAAAGTTTGCCTACCCCAAGACTTAGAGTCTTGCCTCATTCCCGTCTTTAAAGGTGATGCTTCTCACCTGTTGCCATTCGGGGAAATGCCTTTTGTAAACTTTTAGTAGAAAATGTTGTCAGATTAAGGGAGGTCCCTTTGTTCCTAATTTGGCAACACTCTTTCCTTTGTCTTCAGCGGGTGCTGACCTTCACGAGTGCCTTTCTGCAGCCACTGAAACTGTCAGATAGGTCCCTCCTGCAGTTGCTATGGTGAATTTTATGGTGAATGTAAACAAGCCGCAGCCTCGCATCCCTGGGCTCATCCCAGGCGCTGGCACACAGTTTTAGGTGAATGACGAGTTGGAGAGCTTTCACTTCTCCCAACCGCCCCCTCCTGTGGCACCTGTGAGCGGGGAGTGGCCCGCACTTCCTGCGTGTGGAAACCTTTGCCCAACGTGGGGTTATTCATTCCTTGACCACTGGGTAGAACCTGTCTGTGACGTGATCTAGCAGGGAGCATGGGGAGGGCGGAGGTTTGCTCACGGGACGTAGAGAGCAGACCTGTCCCTCGTCCATTTTCCGTTTCTTCCTCAGGTGAGGTGACAGGTCATCCAGGTTTTCCCATGGATTGTAGGTGCTTTCCCACGGCCTCTTGTTTGAGTTCCTGCCAGAGGGGGGCGCCTGTGCCTCCTCCTCTCCTTCCTCCTTCCCTTTCTGGTCTCTGATCAACTTCGCTCAATGGTGTCAATTTTCTTAGCTTTTCAAAGACCAGCTTTTGATGTATTGACCCCCTTTATGGTTTGTTTCAAAATTGTTTATTTATTTATTTCCTCCTACTCTATTATTTTTCTCTGTTCTTGTTTTTCTACTCTCTTAATGTGAATACTCTGCTCATTCATCTTCAATCTTCCTTTTTCTGGCTTAAGCATTTAGGGCTAAACATTATTTTAAAGCACGGTTTAGTTAGGTAGCCCCAGTTTGGGTACCTAGTATCTTCATGATCAGTCCGTTCTAACTATTGTCTCTTTTATTTTAAATCCTCACCCGAGGATGTTTTTTAGAGAGAGGAAGGGAGGGAGAGAGATAGAGAGATGGACCGGTTGCCTCCCATACCCAATGGGGGATTGAACCCGAAACCTGGGCATATGCCCTGATCAGAGATGGAACCCACAGCCTTTTGGTTCATGGATGACGCGTCAACCAACAGAGCCACACCAGCAAGCGCTGTCATATGGTTTAAAAAAAATATGTGTTTGTATTGATTTCAGAGAGGAAGGGAGAGGGAGAGAGATAGAAACATCAGTGATGAGAGAGAACCATTGATGGGTTGCCTCTTGCACGCCCCACACTGGGGATGGAGCCCCCAACTAGGAATCCAACTGTGACCTCTTGGTTTATAGGCTGATGCTCACCCACTGAGCCACCATTGTTTTGCGCTGACTGATTCATGAGTTATCTACTGTATTCTGTTTAAGTGACAACCCTATGCACTTCATACTTAAAAATTTTATTTGTTTATTTTTCACTTCATGCGTGTCTTAGACAAGCCTGTCTAAATATAATGACGCCTTTTCCTGCCCCGCCCCCAACAGTGCCAGGAACTGGAGCGGACGCCTGCTCACCCGTCGTCATGCGTGGGTGGGGGCGCGTCCGCTCTCGGCTGCCCCGCGGCTCGCTGTTCATTTACGCAGGCGCGTGCCCACCGCCCACGTGCTCAGTTTGCCGCAGGTGCGCTCCCACGCTGCTGGCAGCTGCCTCCTGGCTCTTGGCCTCGGAACCGGAACCAGAACCAAACCGCTCAGGCTGGGGCTGAGTGGGCCGCAGGCCGAGGAGCAGGGAGAGGCCCTAGGAGCTGCGGGGCAGCTGCGCTCTCTCCCCAGCAGGAGGCTGAGCGGAGGTTGTGGAGGAGCCCCGACCCACCACCGTGTGCAAGGCCCTGGGCTCAGGTGAGGGGACCCACCACCGTGTGCAAGGCCCTGGGCTCAGGTGAGGGGACCCACCACCGTGTGCAAGGCCCTGGGCTCAGGTGAGGGGACCCACCACCGTGTGCAAGGCCCTGGGCTCAGGTGAGGGGACCCACCACCATGTGCAAGGCCCTGGGCTCAGGTGAGGGGACCCACCACCATGTGCAAGGCCCTGGGCTCAGGTGAGGGGACCCACCACCATGTGCAAGGCCCTGGGCTCAGGTGAGGGGACCCACCACCATGTGCAAGGCCCTGGGCTCAGGTGAGGGGACCCACCACCGTGTGCAAGGCCCTGGGCTCAGGTGAGGGGACCCACCACCGTGTGCAAGGCCCTGGGCTCAGGTGAGGGGACCCACCACCATGTGCAAGGCCCTGGGCTCAGGTGAGGGGACCCACCACCGTGTGCAAGGCCCTGGGCTCAGGTGAGGGGACCCACCACCGTGTGCAAGGCCCTGGGCTCAGGTGAGGGGACCCACCACCGTGTGCAAGGCCCTGGGCTCAGGTGAGGGGACCCACCACCGTGTGCAAGGCCCTGGGCTCAGGTGAGGGGACCCACCACCGTGTGCAAGGCCCTGGGCTCAGGTGAGGTGGGCCAAGAGCCAGGCTCGGGCTCTGCAGAAACGAGGGGAAGGGAGGGATGTGGAGGACGCCGGGCCACCTGCCGGCAGGGCCCTTGGGGCCATGTGGTCCGGTGGGGCGGGCGGTCAGAGGGCATAGTCTGTGGGCAGGGCTTCTGGGAGAGGAGGGTGTGGGTGGAGCCGGAGCTGCCAAGGCCCGTGGGAAACACCACCCAGAGGAGAGACCTCGGGACCGCCCGGGGCCGCGCTCCCAGGCCACCAGGACCAGGTGGAAGGTCATTCTTGCAGAGAATACGATAATTCGCCCGGGAAACCTCAAAGAATGAGAAGTAACAGTAAAATCAAATGTTTTCGAGGTTTCTAGGCCAACCAACAAAAACGGAGCCTTTCTCTTTGCCATAAAGAATTAGAAAATCTGCCAAAACCGGTTTGGCTCAGTGGATAGAGCGTCAGCCTGCGGACTGAAAGGTCCCAGGTTCGATTCCGGTCAAGGGCATGTAACTTGGTTGCGGGCACATCCCCAGTAGGAGGTGTGCAAGAGGCAACTGATCGATGTTTCTCTCTCATCGATGTTTCTGACTATCTATCCCTCTTCCTTCTTCTCTGTAAAAAATCAATAAAATATATTTAAAAACAAAACAAAACAAAAAACCTTAAAAAAAAAAGAATTAGAAAATCTAGTGGGAAATAGGCATTATTTGAAGTAGCAACAGCCCGGCTAGTGTGGCTCAGTGGTGGAGCCTCGATTTGTGAACCAGGAGGTCACGGCTCAATTCCGGGTCAGGGCACATGCCTGGGTTGCTGGCTCCATCCCCAGGGTGGGGCGTGCAGGAGGCAGCCAGTCCATGATTCTCTCTCCTCACTGATGTCTCTCTCTCCCTCTCTCTCTCTCTCTCTCCCTCTCCCTCTCTCTCTCTCCCTCTCCCTCTCCCTTCCTCTCTCTGAAATCAATAACATACTTTTTAAAAAGGAGGGTGGCTCTTTGGGAGGAGACTTTTCCCGTTCCTGAGCTCTGAGGGCTGAGGGGGAGAGGGCACTAGAGCCTCCTGCAGCCAAGGGGACAGGAGTGGGCGCCCGGAGGAGAATGGTGGGTGGGTGGGGCCAGGACTCACCAGGGGCTGGTCTGCTGGTTGGGGCGAGTGGGCTGCATTTAGGTCTGTTTTAGGGCATGTCTCGCAGTGCTGCCAACTCTGCCCGGGAGGACTTCCCCAGGGCACCCGCCCCACCCTGAGGGAGGCCCCCCCCCCACTCCCGTTTCAAGTGCTTTCCCAGCGACTCCCTGATGGCCGTCTGGGGCTGCCCTGTCCGCAGGTGGGTCAGGTCTGTTCTCTCCTGCAGAGGCTGTGCCCCGAGGATGGTGGCGCACGGAAATCCATACGTTGGGGCTCACCTGGTCTTGGCATCAAAGTCAGCCATGAGTTTTGGTTCCTAGCTAGTTGCTCTGTCTGCCTCTGTGTGTGCGTATGATAACACAGAAAACACATGCTTCCGCTCATGCCACCTTCCCGAACCCCCATTTCCATGATCTTAAATAATATTTTCTCTCAAGACCAGCAGATAAACACTACCATGTTCCCTGGTGAGACGGGCCCTCTGCAGGACTTACTCCCTCTCCTAAATGTCGTTGAAAACATCTGACATTGTGTTTCTAGATTATCCTCCCCTCCCCCTCCTTTGTCTCAGGAACCCATTCCTCAGCCTTGCACCCGTCCCTCCTTCCTGTTCCCAGCAGTGCTCACGGGTACAGCCGCTCAGCGTGGTTCTGGCTTTGGCACCTTTTTCTCTCTTATTCAAGGTCTGTTTGGCTCCAGAACCCCTCAGTAACGTTGGGCCCCTCCTCCCCAGCCCTGCTTAGGGGACCCGGTCCCAGGACAGTCCCACTGCGGGGCGGGTCCCCACGGCAGTTCCTTGAGTTCCCCAGATGTGCCAGTGGTCTCGCTTTCCCAGGGGGGACACTGGTCCAGGGCGCTGTGAGGTGACCCTTTGCTTTCAATTCTAAACTCTAAGTTTGTGTTTGAATCAAAGGTGGACGGAGGCTCGGTGGGCGGGGATCCTGGTGTTTGCGTCCGTCCGTCCTCAGGCCCCTCCAGGACCAGCCTTTCTGTCCTGGGACTTGGGAGGTGGGAGGGGGGAGGGAGGCCCTGTCCCTTTTCAACTGGTGCTCCCACCAAGTCCCCGCTCCAGTGATTGTGGGTACCCAGACCAGTCTGTCTGCCTGGCAGTGCCACCCAGTGCCCACTGCTCTGGCGGAGCACTCGCGCCCTGGAAGGGCAATGACCTGGGGCGGCAGCTGGGGAGACAGAAGCCAGTGGGTGGTTCCTTTTAAAAAAATATATGTTTTTATTGATTTCAGAGAGGAAGGGAGAGGGAGAGAGAGATAAAAATGTGGATGAGAGCCCTGCTGGTGTGGGCTCTCTCTCATCATTGATGTTTCTCTCTCTCTCCCTTCCTCTCGGAAATCAATTTAAAAAGGCACATCAATGACAGAGAAACATCGTTCAGCTGCCTCCTGCACACTCCCTATTGGGGATCAAGCCCAAAACCTGGGCACGTGCCCTGACCAGGAATTGAACTGTGACATCCTGGTTCATAGGTTGATGCTCAACCACTGAGGCCCACCATCCTGGCCAGTGGGTGGTTCCTGGGGACACCCCAGGGATGCTGCATGGATCCCCGGCAGAGGGGACGGACCCAGAGTCCATCTACGAGGAGGTTAGTGATGCGTCACCCCAGGAAAGAATAGCACCAAGTATACAGTTGGCTACAGGGACACAGAAGTTTTATTAAAGGGAAATTCAGTTATTTTTTACAGAAGGGGTGGAAGCAAAGGAGGAAGGAAAGCCTCATAGGGAGGCGGGTCGTGGAGAAGGAGGGCGTGGCCAGGACGAGGCAGGGCCCTGGTGGCTGAGGAACCAGGTGTCAGCAGCCCTCAGCCATCACTCAGACACACGCCCTGGCTGTGCAGGGTCGTCCACCCATCTCAGCCGCCCGGAAGGGGCAGAGAATGACCCACGCACCAGCCAGGGGGCCAGTCTCGGCTGTCAGCTGGCACCTGCCTCCAGGCACCTCCAGTGACCAGGACACACTGCTCTTGAGGGAGGAGGACAGAGGTGGCCGGGAGCACTGAGCGCAGAGGGGGAGCCGAGGATGAATGAGGGGAAGGAGGAGGTTGCGGTGCTGCAGGGAGGACATGGTTCAGGGGATCCCCAAACACTGAGACTGAAGGTCTGGGTTCAGTCTCAGATCTTGCACTGGCAGCAAACGGGGGCACAGCAGCTGGACTGGCCGCAGCAGGGTTTGCAGCAGCTGGACTGGCAGCAGCAGGGTTTGCAGCAGCTGGACTGGCAGCAGCAGGGTTTGCAGCAGCTGGACTGGCAGCAGCAGGGTTTGCAGCAGCAGACGGGCACACAGCAGCTGGAGCCACAGCCCCCCTTGCAGCCCCCACAGCTGGAGCCACAGCCCCCCTTGCAGCCCCCACAGGAGCCACAGCCCCCTTTACTGCAGCTGGAGCAGGAACAGGCTGGCACACAGCAGCACACGGGCTTACAGCAGCAGACGGGCACACAGCAGCTGGAGCCACAGCCCCCCTTGCAGCCCCCACAGCTGGAGCCACAGCCCCCCTTGCAGCCCCCACAGGAGCCACAGCCCCCTTTACTGCAGCTGGAGCAGGAACAGGCTGGCACACAGCAGCACACGGGCTTACAGCAGCACACGGGCTTACAGCAGCTAGAGCCACAGCCCCCACAGCTGGAGCCACAGCCCCCGGAGCAGCCACAGCAGGTCATGGTTCTGGTGGTTGAGGGAGGAACAGGTAGAGGAGCAGGTGGAGAAGTAGGTGGTCAGGTGTGGAGCCTCCTGGGCTGGGGGCCTTTATATACCTGCCGGGTCAGGGGTCAGGGGAGATGCTGGGCACAGTCACTTCCTTGTGTTCAGTTCCTGGTCAGGGCACATGCCCAGGACTATTGCCTCAGGGTCAGTCTGTGTTGATTGTCCTGTCCCCCGTGGCTTCTCTTGCCTGCGTCCACCAACAGTTGTTGGAGGTTTCTAAATTTGGCCTCTTCCTCATCCACACTGACCTCAGGCCTTCTTCCCTCGGAGTCCTGGCAGGGGGTCACCTGCTTTCTGTGCCGACTGCATTGCGTGTGGGTGACAGCATTGTGTTGGATTTCGTGTCCTTTCTCGAGGGCCTGTTGTATGAGTGTGTGTTTGTGTGTCCGTGTGTGTATGTCTTGTCCTCTTTCTCATGTTTCTAAATTTAATCTCTTCCCGTTTTGTTTAGTCTTTATTCATGGAAAGTAACTTCCAGGATTGTTAGTGTTTGTGGAATTCTCTAGGAACGGGCTACCTGCATTCTAAGGTGTGTGTGTTCTGTGTGCTGGGCCCCAGGTGAAGCCCTGACCCTCGCTCACCCACAGGGGTGTGTGCTCTTTGTCAAGGATCAGTTGACCATATTTATGCAGAGGTATTTCTGGGCTCTCTGTTCGGATCCATTGATCCACGTGCCTGTTCTTTTGCTAATACCACGCTCTCCTGATTCCTGTGGCTGAATAGTCAGCCTTGAGGTCGGGAAGTGTCAGTCCTCCAGCTTTGTTCTCCTTTAACATTGTGTAGGTTATTCAGGGTCTTCTGCCCCCGTGTGAATTCTCGAGTAAGTTTGTCAACATCCGCAAAATAACCCGCTGGGATCTGGTTGGGATTGCATCGACTCTATAGGTCAAGTTGGGAAAAACTGATATCTCGACAATTTGTGTCTTCCTATCCATGAACATGGACTATCTCTCCACTGATTTATTTCTTCTTTTATGTTTTTTTATCTGAGTTTTGTAGCTTACCTCATATTGATCTTGGACATTTTATTTTATTTTTTGTTAATCCTCATCCGAGGAAATTTTTCCATTGATTTTTAGAGAGAGTGGAAGAGAGAGGGAAAGACAGAGAGAAACATTGATGTGAGAGAAACACATTGATTGGTTGCCTCCTGCATGAGCCCTGACCAGGGCCCGGGCTAGGGAGGAGTCTGCAACCGAGGTACGTGCCCTTGACTAGAATCAAACCCCGGGACCCTTTGGTCCACAGGCCGACGCTCTATCCACTGAGCCAAACTGGCTAGGGCTGATCTTGGACATTTTAAAGTAAGTGTATACCTATGTTTTCACTTTTTGGGGTGCTAGTGTAAATGATACTGTGTTTTTAATGTCCAATTCTATTTGTGCATAGGAGGAATATAGGAAAGTGATTGACTTTTGTATATTAACCTTGTATCCTTCCGTCTTTCTGTGATCACTTATAAGTTCTAGGATTTTTTTCTTGCAGAGTCTTTCAGATTTCCTACATAGACAATAATGTAATTTATGAACAAAGACAGTTTCATTCCTTCCTTCCCCATCAGTACTCCTTTCACCTCCTTTTCTTGTCTTGTCACCCTGGCAAGGACTCCCAGCACGGGGTTGGAAAGGAGTGGTGAGAGCGGACATTCCTGCTCTGAACCTCACCTTCGCAGGAAACCTTGTTTCCCATGAAGTGTGACGTTACCTGCAGATTTTTGTCCATGTTCTCTATCAAGTCAAGAAAGTTCCCTCTGTTCCTAGTTTACTGCGCATTTTTATCATGAAGGAGTTTGGATTTTGTCAAATGCTGCGTCTGTTGACATGGTCGTGACATTTTCCTTTTTAGTCTGTCAAAGTGATGAATTACATTAGTTCATCTTTGAATATTGAACCAGCCTTGCAGATTTGGGATAAACTGCACCTGGTCCTGGCGTATACTTTTTTTAATACTTGTGTTGGATTTGATTTGCTAATGTTTTTGTTTTTTTTTTGAAAGATTTACATCGATGTTCATGAGTGACACTGGTCTATGGTTTTCTTTTCCTGTGATGTGTTTGCTTGGTTTTGGTATCAGGGTGGTGCTGGCCTCACGGGGTGAGTCACGAAGTGCCCCCTCGGCTTCTACCTTCTGAAACAGCATGGAGAGAGCTGGTGAAATTCTTCCTTAAACGTTTGGTCCAGGGGTCCTCAAACTTTTTAAACAGGGGCCAGTTCACTGTCCCTCAGACTGTTGGAGGGCCGGACTATAGTTTAAAAAAAAACCTATGAACAAATTCCTATGCGCACTGCGGGCCTGGGACGCGTTGGCTGCTAAGCAGGACAGGCAGCGGCACCCGGTGGGCCGGGTAAATGTCCTCGGCGGGCCGCATGTGGCCCGTGGGCTGTAGTTTGAGGACGCCTGGCTTGGTCAGATTCACCAGAGCCCATCGGGGTCTGGTGCTCTCTGTTCTGGAAGATTATTAATTATTGGCTCACTCTTTAACAGCTGTAGGTCTATGCCAGTGGTTGACTATCAGTCATAATTCTAATTGAATCATCCCAGCAATACATTTACTAGTGTATCTGCAGCCGTTCAGAGTTCCTACATGCACAGTCACGTGGACCTGTGTGATGACCTCTTTGCTAATCCTCAAAACTTTAATTTTTAAATTATTTATTGCATTGGCTCCTTCAAGACAATGAGAAATACCAATAATGATAGTGAAAATTTTTTTGTTCACAACCTTGGGGGCAAATATTAAAATACTGCTCTACTAAGCATGTGCTTGGTGGTTTTTTGATGTTTTTTAGCCCCGTCTCATTCAGCAAGTTCTCACTGACTTCTATATTGCAGTGTCTTTCTTTGTAAAATCATGAATGAATGTTGGATATCTTAAGTGCCTTTTCTTTTCAGTTAAGTCATCATAGAACATTTCGTTATTGTGGTGAATTCTGTGGTTGATTTCAAGCGCTTGCATACCTTGTCATCCTCGATCTTTGACGGGTTGAGTGCCTATATTTACTTTGCTAATGTGATTTTTAAGCACCTCTTGAGACATGATCTATACAGCATAAAGCTCATCCACTTAAATGACATAACTGAATGATTTCAGTATATTTATAAACATCATCACAGTTTAATTCTAGGATATTGCATTATCCCCAAAAGAAAACTTGTAAGCATTAGCAGTCGCTCATTCATCTCCACTTTCTTCCCGCCCAATTACAGGGAGCTGCAGAGGCAACATGGGGATGGGGGCAGGCAGACTGGCCAGGAGACCGGGATTTCCTTGTAAGGCAGTAGGTCCTGTTTCTAGGGCTTGTAGCTGGCTGAAGCTGAGCGGGAGGACTTGGTGGATGTCAAGTTTCCTTGACAGGTGTCCCAGTAAGTGCGGCTGACTTGGGTTTCGGTTTGGGACGTGGGCTGGGCCATGGGGGCCGCCTCCGTTTCGCGGGTCCCCGTATGGGAGTGAACATCATCAATAGCCCCCCTGGGAGGTAGGACATGGTACCTCGTGGTTTGAACTCACAGTTCCTCAGAGACCAGTGGTGACGAATACCTTTTCATGTGCTCGTTGGCCATTTGTGGGGCTTCTTTGGAGACAAGTCTATGCAACGCTTTCCCCATGTGTAAACAGGGTTAGTTCTCTTTTTCCTACAGAGCTGCAAGCATTCTTACACGTCCCAGCTGCACATCCATCATCAGATGCATGATGTGCGCACGCTTTCTCTCTGCCTGTTTTCTTTTCATGTTTCGCTTTCATGGTGGTGTTTTTGGACACACAACCATTTTAGTTTTGACAGCGTCCAATTTGTCTATTTTTCCTTTGCTGCTGGTGCTTCTGGAGCCAAGTCTAAGAATTCTTTGCCAAACCCAGGGTCATGAAGATTCACACTATGGTGTGTTTTTGTTTGTTTGTTTTTGTTTTGAATTTTTGTAAGAGTTTATTTGAGCCAAATTGATGACAATTGCCTGGGAGCAAGATCTCAAATGCTCCCTACACTACACTTCCTTTTTTTAAAATTATTTTTTATTTTATTATTTATTTATTTATTTTTTAAAACACACTACGCTTTCTTCCAGGAGTTTCATTGCTCGATCTCAGTCTAAGTTATGTCTTTGATCTATTTGGAGTCGGCTTTGCTGGGAAGTCGGGTCCCTTCATTCTTTGGCACCGGGATATCCAGAGCCATTTGTTTAAAAGACTCTTCCTCCCTTTTCGGTGGGGCTGGGACGTGGTCAGGAACCAGCTGGCTTTGCCCACACATGCCCAGTGTCACTAGTCATCAGGGAAACGCAAATCGAAACCACACAGAGGCATCCCTCACGCCCAGGAGAGGACGGCAGGCCAGGGCTGGCGAGGACATGGAGCACGGGAGCCCACGTTGGGGCTGAAACAGCGCGGCCACGGGGAGGACAGCGTGGAGGGCCCTGAGGAAACCAAAGGTGGAGCCGCCATGGAACCAGCAGCCCCACTTCTGGGGGTCACTTCTGTTGTTGCTGCTGAAAACTGGACGTCTCGATACCATAATGTGGTGACTGTAAACCAGCACTGCTCCCTGCCCGAGGGCTGCTGCCATTGCTTGGGGAGTGGTAGGTGTTTGCTCACTCCGTGGTTTCTAGACCGTTTTTGGAAAGACTGTTCTTTGTCCCTTGTGGTCTCAGATCTGTGTTTCTGGCGCTCAGTAGTCAGCCGGTGGCTTGAGGACGTTTTTCTTTTTTTTTTTCTTTTTTTTTTTTTTTAAATATATATTTTATTGATTTTTTACAGAGAGGAAGGGAGAGGGATAGAGAGTTAGAAACATCGATGAGAGAGAAACATGGATCAGCTGCCTCCTGCACACCTCCTACTGGGGATGTGCCCGCAACCAAGGTACATGCCCTTGACCGGAATCGAACCTGGGACCCTTCAGTCCGCAGGCCGACGCTCTATCCACTGAGCCAAACCAGGTAGGGCGAGGACATTTTTCTTAAATGCTTAGAACAACGACAAAAAGACAGGTCCTCCCTCGGGGTTTGCAGGCGGCTCTGTGTGGGGCCCTCCCTGGACCCTTAGCTCTGCCCGCGCTCGTTGCCTGCCTGCCCTGGGCATGCGCCAGCTGGAGGAGAAGCCCGAGTCTTCCCGGGCCTTTCTGAGCGCCCTGGGCCGGGAGCGTGTGGCCTTCGAGTTCCCTGGTATTCGTGGTGGTTTCAAAGCCCTTGTTTTCTCAGGGTCTCACCTTCAGCTTTCCTCCCAGGTTTCGGCATGTCTGTTGTTTGTTGCATCTAGGATACCTGCCTTCCCAGGTGTTCAAGGAGGGCTCCTGCACAGCCAGGCTGAAGCAGGGAGGGGTCTGCAATAGGCGAAGCTCATGCCAGCCCCGTGTGGGTCAGAGCCGACACATAGCTCCCCTCGGGCGAGGTCTGCTCTGCCCCTCTGGTGCTGGACCCCTCGCTGGGCACAGGGCTGCCACCTTCACCTCCTTACTGAGCTGGCGGTGGAGTGGGTGTAGATGTGTTAGAATGCTTACTCCTCCCCGCCCCCCCTCCCACCGCCCGCCCCCCACCCCCCGGAAGAGAGCGCTCTTGTGGGAGCCCTCGCCCTTTCCTGGTGAAGCATTCACTCCGTGTGGTAGCTTTGAGTCTTTTTAAAAAAATGAAGCACTTTTATTTTATTTCACATATTTTTATTGATTTCAGAGAGGAAGGGAGAGGGGGGGGGGGAGAGAGAGAGAGAGAGAGAGAGAGAGAGAGAGAGAGAGAGAAACATCAATGATGAGAGAATCATTGATCAGCTGCCTCCTGCACACCCCCTTCTGGGGATCGAGCCCACAACCTGGGCGTGTGCCCTGACTGGGAATTGAACCGTGACCTTCTGGTTCATAGGTTGATGCTCAACCCTTGAGCCACACCAACCGAACTAAAAAGCGTCTTTTAAAAATTAAAAATAAAATAAAATAATTAAATCCATGCCACTTCACCTATCTCTGGGATACACGTGGCCGTGATCACTCTTTCTGTGATGTGAGCACAAACCCAGCTGATAGAGGCCCTGCAGGCCCGGGGTCCCCCAAAGGATGTGTCCCGGGGAGCCTGCGTGGAGGGGCGTTCCGCTGTGGGCGGTTGCTGACTCCGTCTCCGTGTGTGTAGGTGCATGTCAGCTCCCCGCATGCCCCACCGCTGGCAGCATGCAGAGGGCTCTGGTGCGGGAAGGATTCCCCCGAGAACGGCGGTGAGGGAAGAACTACAGAAAGACCAGGCTGGTCACAGGAGAATTTGCTTATTTAGAGGCTTCCCCACCTCCAGGGAGGAATTTATTAGATCAAGAATCAGACGAGCTGGTGTCGGGGGGACACCAGGGACGGGAAGGGGTGTTCAGTGGGTCAGGGCCCAGGCTCTGGGCTCAGCACCAGCCCTGGGGTTCCCTGGAAACAAGGACTGAGCAGGGAGAGGCCGGAGATGGGGAGAGCTGGGAGGCTCTGTGCCCCATGCAATGCCTGAGGGCTGGTTCTCTGGGGCTCAGCCTCTGAAGGGCCTGCAGATGGCAAAGTCTAGCCGGCAAGGACGAGGAGGTTCCTGGACCTGAGTGTGGTCCTGACCGTGGATGTGTCTCCACTCATGGCCAGAAACCACTTAGCTGCATGTCAGAGCCTCAGATCTTGCACTGGCAGCAAACAGGGGCACAGCAGCTGGACGGGCAGCAGCAGGGTTTGCAGCAGCTAGACTGGCAGCAGCAGGGTTTGCAGCAGCTGGACTGGCAGCAGCAGGGTTTGCAGCAGCAGACAGGCACACAGCAGCTGGAGCCACATTCCCCCTTGCACCCTCCACAGCTGGAGCCACAGCCCCCTTTACTGCAGCCCCCACAGCTGGAGCCACAGCCCCCCTTGCAGCCCCCACAGGAGCCACAGCCCCCTTTACTGCAGCTGGAGCAGGAACAGGCTGGAACACAGCAGCACACGGGCTTACAGCAGCAGACGGGCACACAGCAGCTGGAGCCACAGCCCCCACAGCTGGAGCCACAGCCCCCTTTGCACCCTCCACAGCTGGAGCCACAGCCCCCTTTACTGCAGCCCCCACAGCTGGAGCCACAGCCCCCCTTGCAGCCCCCACAGGAGCCACAGCCCCCTTTACTGCAGCTGGAGCAGGAACAGGCTGGCACACAGCAGCACACGGGCTTACAGCAGCAGACGGGCACACAGCAGCTGGAGCCACAGCCCCCACAGCTGGAGCCACAGCCCCCGGAGCAGCCACAGCAGGTCATGGTTCTAGTGGTTGAGGGTGGAGCAGGTAGAGGAGCTGGTGGAGAGGGAGGTGGTGAGGTGTGGAGCCTCCTGGGCCGGGGGCCTTTATATACCTGCCGGGGTCAGGGGTCAGGGGTCAGGGGAGATGCTGGGCACATGGTCACTTCCTGGTTCCTGTTTGTGCCACTTCTGTGCTGTGGTTTTTCATCCATGTCCCTGTCCTCTGGCCGGCTCAGGCTGCATCCATGTTCTTCGGTCTCTAGTTTGATGTCTTCCTCTGTGTGTCTCCATGATTAGAGACTCGGCTCCTGCTTGCTTAATGCTTCCCGGCGCCCACAGGAGCTGCTCACCGGCCTTTTCTGTTCATCATGTGTGACCTGCAATAGGGTGGCCCAGGCCTGCAGGACAAGAGTCCCAGGAGCATCCGGGACCTGTGCAGGGAGGGGAGGGGGCACGAGGTGAGCGAGCCTCGTCTGCTCTCCGTGCCCAGGGTCCAATGGCTTTGGTTTATTTAGAAAACTGTCAGCTTTCAATTAATTGTCATACAAGTTTTATTACTTACTATTTTTAAATTAATTTAATTAAAAATATATTTTTATTGATTTCAGAGAAGAAAGAAGAGGGAGAGAGATAGAAAAACATCAATGATGAGGGAGAATCTTGGGTCAGCTGCCTCCTGCACGTCCCACACTGGGGATGGAGCCCACAACCCGGGCCTGTGCCCTGAGCGGGGATCGAATTGTGACCTCCTGGCTCATAGGTCGACGCTCAACCACTGAGCCCCGCCGGCTAGGCTTAAAAATTAATTTAATGTTTTAATCACAGGGCAGCACATAAGGTTTTTTTGTGTTTTTTTTACGAGTTTGGCTTTTAAATTTTTTATTCATGTTTTAAAAATTGGTTGACTTTATTGGGGTGACATTGGTTAATAAAATTATACAGGTTTCCAGTGTACAATTCTGTATACATCGTCTCTATATTGTGTGCTCACACCCACAATCTAATCTCCTCCTGTCACCATTTATCCCCCTCTACCCCTTCACCCTCCCACCACCCCCTTTCCCTCTGGGAGTCATTACCATCTTGCTGTCTCTGAGTTTTGTTTGTTTGTTTGCTTACTGGCTTCACCTTTTTTCACTCCCCACCCCCCGCCCCGCAACAGCTGTCAGTCTGTTCTCTGTATCGATGAGTCCAGTTTGCCTGTTAGTTCATTTTGTTCATTAGATTCCGCATATAAGTGAAATCATATGGTACTTGTCTTTCTCTGACTGGTTTATTTCACTTAGCACAATGCTCTCCAGGTCCCTCCATGCTGTCGCAAAGGTAAGATTTCCATCTTTTATTGTTGCTGAGTCGTATGCCGTTGTGTAGATAAACCACAGTTGTTTTATCCACTCATCGACTGATGGGCACGTGGGCTGCTTCCAAGTCTTGGCTGTTTGTAAATACCGCCGCAGTGAGCATAGGGGTGAACATGTTCTTCTGAATCAGTGTTTCGGGTTTCTTTGGATTTATCCCCAGAAATGCATTCATGGGTCCTAAGGCAGTGCCATTTGTAGTTTTTTGAGGGAACTCCATACTGTTTCCCATAATGGCTGCGCCAGTCTGCATTCCCACCAGCAGTGCACGAGGGTTCCCTTTTCTCCACATCCTCGCCAGCACCTATAGTTTGTTGATTTCTTGATGGTAGCCAATACCATCTGACTGGAGTGAGGTGATACCTCATTGTGGTTTTAATCACATCTCTCTGATGAGTAGTGATGTTTAGCACCTTTTCGTATGTCAATCGGCATCTGTATGTCCCCTTTAGAGACGTGGCTATTCAGGTCCTCTGCCCATTTTTAATGGGGTTCTGTGTGTTTTGTGTGTGTGTGCTTGTTTTTTGTTTTTATTTATTTATTTGTTTGTTTGTTTTTTGGTGTGGAGTTGAGTTCTTTATATATTTTGGAAGTTAATTCCTTACCGGATGTATCATAGGTGAATGCGTTCTCCCATTCAGTAAGTTCCTTTTTCATTTTGTTGGTGGTTTCCTTTGCTGTGCAGAAACATATTAATTTGATGGTTTCAAGTTGTCAAAAATTCTCATTAGCAGGAGTGGTGCTCTGGCCTGGCCCTTCCTCTCTCCCACGCTCTCTCCACCATGCTGAGCATGTTGGGGTCCTGCAGCCTTGCGCCCCAGATGCTCACTCCCTGTTGCCACCACGCTTCCCCTCTGGGGAGTCTTACTGGCACCTCGGACTGTCTGCCCCACCGAGATGCTCCCCAGGTGCACCCACACTTCCCCTAAAAGGCAACCTCGTCCTCCGAGGGCTGTCAGGGGCTCAGACCTCGGAGCCGCCCCAGGTCCTGTCTTTCTCACGGGACGGCTCTCCAACATCTTTCTGGTTGTGACTCTCTTGCTTCTCTCTTCCCTGTTTCAGGACTTCCTCCTAAGTTGGCCGGTCAGCAGCCTTAAGTCCACCTGCTACCTGAATTCCCTTTGCCAGGTCACCAGGCGGAGTCACAGGTTGTGGGGATCAGGGAAGGTTGTTTTGGGGAGCATCATTCTGCCACCTCACTGTGCTAACCACAGTGGGGTTTGATATGGAGACTAGGGCGGTTCAGAGTCACTGAAAGAACTGAGAAGCCGACCTCCAGGAATGACGCTCTGGGCCCTGTGCCTTGGCAGGCCTGATGCCCATGGCCGGACCATGGGATGTGGCTAATGTCACCCATGAAGGTCCAGGATGCCCCCAGTGCTTCTGCCCGTTTTGTTTTCCTAATGTCACGAGGAAGCAGATGACCGAGCCCAATGGCATCTGGACCCACAGCTGCAAGGGAGCCAGGGCAGTGCTTTCCCGCCTCTGTGACAGGAGAGGGAAGGAGGGTGGGAAGGTGCTGGTCCTACTAATCCTACTGCTCCAGAGGGAAAGGCCCAGACAAAGGACACAAACCCACCCCCAGACACCGCCCAGGGCTCCCTACCTCCTTCGCCGTGTCTCAGACCATTCCCTTGCCAACATCAGTGGAGGACACGTGCGGCTGGAGGCCGTGGGGGCACTGGAGGCAGTGCCAGCTGGCTGGCCTGGGCCCAGTGGGGTTCCTCACCCATGAGCCTGGGAGGCAGACTGCTGTGCAGGGTCACACTGCCATGAAAGTGTTTGCAGTGACAGGCATGGTCTTGTGGGCAGGACAATTTATTGTAGTTTAACGGACAAATATGGAAACTGTTGGAGATAAAGGATCCCCAGGGACTGACTTTGTTGGGAGAAGGAAGTGGCTGGGATGGGAGGGGGCGGTGCTTTTCTCACTGAGGAGCCAGGGGTGCTGTCCCAGACAGTCACGGGCAGCTCCTTAGTACAGGCTTGGCGCCTGCAAGTGGTAGGTAATAGTGCTTAGAAGAGTCAGGAACACCAGCAGTGGATACTTGATTTATTTTTACTTTATTTTTATTTACTGATTTCTGAGAAAGGAAGGAGAGAGAGAGAAAGAGAGAGAGAAGGAAACATCCATTTGTTGTTCCACTTATTTATGCCTCCATTGGCTGGTTCTTGTATGAGCCCAGACCAGGGATCGAACCTGCAACCTGGGCTTTGTGGGAAGATGCTCTAACCACTGAGCGGCTAAGCCAGGGCCTGGCCACTGGGTTTTAGAAGAGCTGGTGAGCACTGGAATATGCTCTTCCTCTGAGTCAGGATATCTCAGAGGACACGGCCCCTCCCGTGAGCGATGAGAATGAGAATGGGGTTGGCAAGAGCTGGGAGTATGTAGGGGAGGTGATGAAACCAGAAGCTTCACTGGATGGAACAGTTGGAAGAAGTTAGTGCAATACATCAGATCTTGCACTGGCAGCAGACGGGGGCACAGCAGCTGGACTGGCAGCAGCAGGGTTTGCAGCAGCTGGACTGGCAGCAGCAGGGTTTGCAGCAGCTGGACTGGCAGCAGCAGGGTTTACAGCAGCAGACAGGCACACAGCAGCTGGAGCCACAGCCACCTTTGCACCCTCCACAGCTGGAGCCACAGCCCCCCTTGCAGCCCCCACAGCTCGAGCCACAGCCCCCCTTGCAGCCCCCACAGCTGGAGCCACAGCCCCCCTTGCAGCCCCCACAGCTTGAGCCACAGCCCCCTTTACTGCAGCTGGAGCAGGAACAGGCTGGCACACAGCAGCACACGGGCTTACAGCAGCAGACGGGCACACAGCAGCTGGAGCCACAGCCCCCACAGCTGGAGCCACAGCCCCCGGAACAGCCACAGCAGGTCATGGTTCTAGTGGTTGAGGGTGGAGCAGGTAGAGGAGCAGGTGGAGAGGGAGGTGGTCAGGTGTGGAGCCTCCTGAACCGGGGGCCTTTATATACCTGCCGGGGTCAGGGGTCAGGGGAGATGCTGGGCACATGGTCACTTCCTTGTGTCTGGACCATTTCCTCGGGGTCATGTTTGTGTTTGTTGTCCTTTCCCCCGTGAGTTCCCATTTCCTGGGTCCACTGACAATTTTCTTAGTTTTCTAAATTTGGCCTCTTCCTCATGCAGGCTGACCTCAGGCCTTCCTCCCTCAGGGTCCCTGGCAGGTGGTCACCTGCTTTCTGGGCCAACACATGTGACCTGTTGTGACCACATCATGCCAGGCTCCCTTCCATCTGTTGTGGGAACGTGTGCCGTTGATGAAGGCGAAGAACGTGAGACAGAGAGACCGCCTGGTGATTGGGCCCTAATGTGGCCACAGGCTTCCTGATGAAAGGGAGGCAGAGGGAGTGGGACCACACACAGAGGGGAAGGTGGACAGAGAGGGGTTTCAAGAGGTTGGCTTTGAACCTTACAGCCGTGCCGCAGCCCCCAGAGGTGAAGGGCCTGGGTGGCTCCTCCCTCCCAGCTCCCGGGGCCGGTATCCATGGGACGGCCTGTCGGTGGCCTGGGCTCAGCCAGGAAGACTCGGGGGCACGTCCGGGCTCCAGGTCTGGGGGGATTTGTTTCGTTGTTTTTATCACCGCATTAGTGGTAATTTGTTGAGTAGGGACAAGAAAATTGTACAATTTTTTTTTTAAATATTTTATTGATATTTTACAGAGAGGAAGGGAGAGGGATAGAGAGTCAGAAACATCCATCAGCTGCCTCCTGCACACCTCCCACTGGGGATGTGCCCGCAACCAAGGTACGTGCCCTTGACCGGAATCGAACCCGGGACCTTTCAGTCTGCAGGCCGACGCTCTATGCACTGAGCCAAACCGGTTTCGGCAAAATTGTACAATTTTGACACTGGGAAGCGGTTTGCTGTGATAGGAAGAACCTAAAGGGTGGAGGTGGGTTTGAAATCCGGTGGAGGGATTGTGAGGTGCGTGACCAGAAAGGCCTGAATTACCCAGTGAATGCGGTAGAAGCGCAGACCGACGTCCAGGTCAGACGTGGTGTTGGAAACGGGAGGAACGTTACGTCCTGGCAGAAAGCGCAGATGAAATGTGTGTTGAATCGTGAGGAAGACAGGCCTCCCACCTCAGTTTTTCAAAAAATATATTTTTTATTGATTTCAGAGAGGAAGGAAGAGCGGGGAGGGGGGGGAGACTCATGGGGGAAAGGACAACAAACATAAACATGACCCCAGGCAACAGTCCAGACACAAGGAAGTGACCGTGCCCAGCATCTCCCGTGACTCCTGACCCCGGCAGGTATATAAAGGCCCCCGGCCCAGGAGGCTCCACACCTGACCACCTCCCTCTCCACCTGCTCCTCTACCTGCTCCACCCTCAACCACCAGAACCATGAGCTGCTGTGGCTGCTCCGGGGGCTGTGGCTCCAGCTGCTGTGTGCCCGTCTGCTGCTGTAAGCCCGTGTGCTGCTGTGTGCCAGCCTGTTCCTGCTCCAGCTGCAGTAAAGGGGGCTGTGGCTCAAGCTGTGGGGGCTGCAAGGGGGGCTGTGGCTCGAGCTGTGGGGGCTGCAAGGGGGGCTGTGGCTCGAGCTGTGGGGGCTGCAAGGGGGGCTGTGGCTCCAGCTGTGGAGGGTGCAAGGGGGGCTGTGGCTCCAGCTGCTGTGTGCCCGTCTGCTGCTGTAAGCCCGTGTGCTGCTGTGTGCCAGCCTGTTCCTGCTCCAGCTGCAGTAAAGGGGGCTGTGGCTCCTGTGGGGGCTGCAGTAAAGGGGGCTGTGGCTCCAGCTGTGGGGGCTGTGGCTCCAGCTGTGGAGGGTGCAAAGGTGGCTGTGGATCCAGCTGCTGTGTGCCTGTCTGCTGCTGCAAACCCTGCTGCTGCCAGTCCAGCTGCTGCAAACCCTGCTGCTGCCAGTCCAGCTGCTGCAAACCCTGCTGTGGCCAGTCCAGCTGCTGTGCCCCCGTTTGCTGCCAGTGCAAGATCTGAGGCTCTGAACCCAGACCTTCAGTCTCAGTGTTTGGGGATCCCCTGAACCATGTCCTCCCTGCAGCACCGCAACCTCCTCCTTCCCCTCATTCATGCTCGACTCCCCTTCTGCGCTCAGTGCTCCCGGCCATCTCTGTCCTCCTCCCTCAAGAGCAGTGTGTCCTGTTCACTGGAGGTGCCTGGAGGCAGGTGCCAGCTGACAGCCGAGACTGGCCCCCTGGCTGGTGCGTGGGTCATTCTCTGCCCCTTCCGGGCGGCTGAGATGCGTGGACGACCCTGCACTGCCAGGGCGTGTGTCTGAGTGATGGCTGAGGGCTGCTGACACCTGGTTCCTCAGCCACCAGGGCCCTGCCTCGTCCTGGCCACGCCCTCCTTCTCCACGACCCGCCTCCCTATGAGGCTTTCCTTCCTCCTTTGCTTCCACTTTTTCTGTAAAAAAAATAACTGAATTTCCCTTTAATAAAACTTCTGTGTCCCTGTAGCCAACTGTATACTTGGTGCTATTCTTTCCTGGGGTGACGCATCACTAACCTCCTCGTAGATGGACTCCGGGTCCGACCCCTCTGCCGGGGATCCATGCAGCGTGCCTGGGGCGTCCCCAGGAACCGCCACCGGCTTCTGTCTTCCAGTGGCTGCCAGACCCATCGCCCTGTCCCCTTCAGGGTGACAGTCCTAAACCGAAGGCGTGGGCATCTGGTGCTCAATGGGGAGGCCCCATAGGGCAGGCAGAAGGGTTCATGGTACCACAACGGCAAGCTGTGCACCCACATCCCCCTGCCTGGGGTGTCTCCTCTCAGCAACAGCTTTGAAAATGAATAAAGTTCTGACACCTGCTACACAGTCCAACTCTGAAAGAACTATATCGCGTGAAGGGAGATAGTCACAACAGACAACGTAGAACTCCATTTGTTTTATTTGTGAACATATTTTTATTTATTTCAGAGAGAGGAAGGAAGAGGGAGAGAGAGAGGTAAAAACACCAATGATGAGAGAGAATCACTGATCGGCTGCCTCCTGCACGCCCCACACTCGGGATCGAGCCCGAAATCCAGGCATGTGCCCTGACCAGGTCAAATTATAACCTCCTGGTTCATAGGTCAACACTCAACCACTGAGCCACACCTGCCAGGCACCCCTCCCCCCAGTTTTATTGGGCTGTAATTCGATCCAGCACCATAGAAGCTTCAGGCCAAAGGGTAAGGACTTGCTTTACACATACTGTGAACTGATGACCTGCCACTTAGCTGACATCCATCCTCGCGTGAGGAGCCACGGAAAGGGGACCAAGTCTGATCCTCCTGATGACGCTGTCCCAGCAGCGTGCCCATGTGCCCTGTGTGCTCTCATTTCTAACAGTGGAAGATTCTCTCCCCCCATCCCAGGCCTCCCCCTGTCCCCTCAGCATGTCCCATCGCTGGGAGCCACCAGGGGCAGTCTTCCCTGTTGCCGTTTTTCTGAGCTCTGGCATTTCTCTGATTCTGTCTCAGGTTGTCCATCTCTCGGGCACGGCCCCCGCCTGTTCTTGCAGGCAGAGCCCTGAGCACCTGGATGACCATGCCCACAGCCCTGCCTGTCCACTTCTGATTCTTTGTTGTTGTTGTTAATCCTCACCCAGGGACATTTTCCCATTGATTTTCAGAGAGAGCGGACAAGGGTGGGGTAGGGGGAGGGGGAGGTGGGGAGACAGAGAGAAACATCGGTGTGAGAGGGACACATCGACTGGTTGCCTCCCACATGGGGATCAAGCCTGCCACCGAGCTGTGTGCCCCCGACCGGAATTGAACCCAAGACCTTTCAGCCCGCGGGCCAGTGCTCTATCCACTCAGCCAAAACGGCTAGGGCCACTGCTGATGATTGCTCGGTGTCTCCAAGGTCCGCTCGTGCCTGTGGTCTGCCTGGTCATTTTTTGTTGAAAGCTGGACACGATGGCCTGGGAAAAGGCACCGCACAGGAGGTGGGGGCGGCGGGCAGTGTTTTCCAGGCCTGTGATTCCGTCTCCACCTAGAGGGACCTGATCTGTGACCTTCACAAGGGACTCTCCGCCTCTCTGTTCCTCTGAAGCGTCTCAGGAAGGCCAGAGGGGCCGGAGCTGGCATTCCTCTCCCTTGGGGTCAGCAGGCGCAGAGAAACCCCACAGGCAGCTTGTCTGAGAGCTACCTTTCCTGAGGCAGCCTCGGAGATGTGCTGGTATTTCAGAAGCACCAGCGAATTCTCTGATCGCTGAGAACCTAGAGGTAAAGCTAACAAAGCGTGCTCCAGCCCGGGTCCCCATGAGCTTTCCACGCCTAGACCTGTGCAGGCTGAGCCTCCGCAGTGTGTGGTCCGAATTCAGGCTTTCCCGCCCAGCCCTGCTCCAATGGCTCAGTTCCCCACCTGCCTGCCCCTCCTTCCAGTTTCCGGGCTGAGCTGTGCTCTGTGGCCTCAGGTCTTTGGTTAATGGGAGAGAAGCTGTTGCTTTGGGGTTTGTTCAGCTTTTTTCTTTAAATTTAATAAATCTTTATTGTTCAGATTATTACAATTCCTCTTTTTTCCCCCCATAGCTCCCCTCCACCTGGTTCCCACCCCACCCTCTGCCCTTACCCCCCACCACTGTCCTCATGCATAGGTGTACGATTTTTGTCCAGTCTCTTCCCGCACCCTCCACTCCCCTTTCCCCTGAGAATTGTCAGTCCACTCCCTTTCTATGCCCCTGATTCTATTATATTCACCAGTTTATTCTGTTCACTAGATTTTTTATTCACTTGATTTTTAGATTCACTTGTTGATAGATATGTATTTGTTGTTCATAATTTTTCTCTTTACTTTTTTCTTCTTCTTCCTCTTCTTAAAGAATACCTTTCAGCATTTCATAAAATACTGGTTTGGTGGTGATGAACTCCTTTAGCTTTTTCTTATCTGTGAAGCTCTTTATCTGACCTTCAATTCTGAATGATAGCTTTGCTGGGTAGAGTAATCTTGGTTGTAGGTTCTTGCTATTCATCACTTGGAATATTTCTTGCCACTCCTGTCTGGCCTGCATAGTTTCTGTTGAGAAATCAGCTGACAATCGTATGGGTGCTCCCTTGTAGGTAATTAACTGTTTTTCTCTTGCTGCTTTTAATATTCTTTGTCTTTTGCTCTTGGCATTTTAATTATGATGTGTCTTGGTGTGGTCCTCTTTGGATTCCTTTTGTTTGGGGTTCTGTGCGCTTCCTGGACTTGTAAGTCTATTTCTTTTTTTTTTTTTTTTTTTTTTTTTAAAGGATGTCTCCTCTTTATTTATTTATTTATTTATTTATTTTTTAATATATTTTATTGATATTTTACAGAGAGGAAGGAAGAGGGATAGAAAGCCAGAAACATCGATCAGCTGCCTCCTGCACACCCCCCACTGGGGATGTGCCCGCAACCAAGGCACATGCCCTTGACCGGAATCGAACCCGGGACCCTCCAGTCCGCAGGCCAACGCTCTATCCACTGAGCCAAACCGGTTTTGGCCGTAAGTCTATTTCTTTCACCAGGTGGGGGAAGTTTTCGGTCATTATTTCTTCAAATAGGTTTTCAGTATCTTGCTCTCTCTCTTCTTCTGGCACCCCCATAATTCGGATGTTGGTACGCTTGAAGTTGTCCCAGAGGCTCCTTACACTATCTTCACATTTTTGGATTCTTTTTTCTTCTTGAATTTCCGGTTGAGTGTTTTTTGCTTCTTTGTATTTCAAATCTTTGACTTGGTTCTTGCGTTTCTCTATTCTGCTGTTAGGTCTCTGTATAATATTTTTTATTTCAGTCAGTGTACGTTTAATTTCTAGTTGGTTCTTTTTCATAAAAAAGATCCTCGAGGGTCTCGCTAAATTTATCGGCCTTTTCTAGGAAATTTTTGAAAAACCTTATAACCGTGGTTTTGAATTCCATATCCAGTAGTTTGCTTTCCTCAATTTCTTTCATTTGTGATCTGTTTCTTTGGCTAGGCATTTTCGCTGCTTCCCTGAGTTGGTGGAGTAGCTTTGTGTGCTAGGTGTTCTATAGGGCCTAGTGGCACAGCCTCCACAGTTACCTGAGGTGGACACCCTTGGTGCACCACTTTGTGGACTGTGTGCACAGCCTTGTTGTAGTTAAGTCTTGATTGTTGTTGGTATCACTGGGAGGAATTGACCTCCAGGCCAATTGGCTGTGAGGATCAGCTGTGTCTACGCTGGGAGAACTTCTGTGCTGGAGACACCCTTATGAGACAAGACTTGCAAAATTGCAAAAGCCTCTGTGCTCAGCTTGGCTGGGGCGGAGTCTCAGGGCGGAGCAGCCAGCCTTGGCTTCCCGTCAGCCCTGCCCTATGAGGCCCCTGGGTCTCAGTGACCCTCGGTATTCGCTGCAAGCACCTCTGAGAGAAAGCCGCCCTCGAGTTTCGCCTGCTGCAAGACCAGTTTCTCCCCTAATGGGTCTGGGTTCCCAGATTCCACCCAGAACTGGAGTTCAGCGCAGTCGGGAGCTTCTGTCTCCCTCCCGCTTGAGAAAGCTAGTGGCGCACTCAGCAGTCAGTCCTCTCGCTTGCGCTCATGCATGCACGCGCCTCCGTACCTCTGCCTTTCACAGCTCCCCTGAGTCTCCGTGTGCTTTTCTCTTTCCTGACAGTCCAGATTCCCCCCGTCTGAGTCTGGGTCCCCAGGGTCTTGCCCAGAACTGGGGTTCAGTGCAGTCAGGAGTATCCGTCTTTGTCCCTCTTGGGATAGCCAGCCAGGCACTCAGCCACCAGTCCTCTCCGCACGCACGTCTCCCTACCTCGGCCTTCTGCAGCTCCTCTGAGTCTCCATGTGCTTTTCTCTTTCCTTCTAGTTGTAGAATTTCCACTCAGCCAGCCTTCCTGTGGTTCTGGATGATGTTTGTTTTGTCTTTTAGTTGTAGTTTTGCAATTGTTGTGCGAGGCAGCAGTTTAGGTGTTGACCTATGCCGCCATCTTGGTTTCTCCTGCTCAGCTTTTTTCTTGCCACGTGGATGAGTGTGTCACTTACAAGCTCCTGGTGTGCTGGGTATGAAAGGGTTAGCTTTTTCTTCCTAAATACATTTTTATTGATGTCAGAGAGGAAGGGTGAGGGAGAGAGAGAGAGAGAGAAACATCAGTGATGAAAGGGAATCATTAATTGTCTACTTCCTGCCCACCCACTACTGGGGACCAAGCCCACAATCTGGGCCTGTGCCCTGACCAGGAATTGAACTGTGACCTCCTTGTTCATAGATGGGTGCTCAATGACTGAGCCACACTGGCTAGGAAAAATTCTTTAATATTGACAAGTATCTAAATATATACAGATTAATCCTAAAACAAAATCATGACATGAATTTAACATTGAGATAGAATTCATAGGCCATAAAAACATACCCTTTAATGTGTACAATGCACGATTTTAGTGTGTTCACAAGCTGTGCAGCCATCCCTGCCATCTGATTCCAGGGCATTTGATCACCCCTCCAACCCCAAAGAGTCTGAGCACAGTTAGCAGGCAGCTTCGTCCTCCCTCTCCGCCCAGCCCCTGGAAAGTGCTCACTGCTCTGGCTCTGTTAACTCTTTTAGACGCTTCGTTTAAATGGAGTAATAGCTCAGAGGTTGAGCGTCCACCTATGAACCAGGAGGTCAGAGTTCGATTCCTGGTGAGGGCACATGACCAGGTTTCGGGCTTGATCCCCAGACTGGGGCGTGCTAGAGGTAGCTGATCAGTGATTCTCTCTCATCATTGATGTTTTTACCTCTCTCTCTCCCTCTTCCTTCCTCTCTCTGAAATAAATAAAAATATGTTCACAAATAAAACAAATGGAGTTCTACGTTGTCTGTTGTGACTATCTCCCTTCACGCGATATAGTTCTTTCAGAGTTGGACTGTGTAGCACATGTCCGAACTTTATTCATTTTCAAAGCTGTTGCTGAGAGGAGACACCCCAGGCAGGGGGATGTGGGTGCACAGCTTGCCGTTGTGGTACCATGAACCCTTCTGCCTGCCCTATGGGGCCTCCCCATTGGGCACCTGATGCCACGCCTTCAGTTTAGGACTGTCACCCTGAAGGGGACAGGGCGATGGGTCTGGCAGCCACTGGAAGACAGAAGCCAGTGGCGGTTCCTGGGGACGCCCCAGGCACGCTGCATGGATTTCCGGCAGAGGGGACGGACCCGGAGTCCATCTACAAGGAGGTTAGTGATGCGTCACCCCCAGGAAAGAATGGCACCAAATATACAGTTGGCTACAGGGACACAGAAGTTTTATTAAAGGGAAATTCAGTTATTTTATACAGAAAAAGTGGAAGCAAAGGAGGAAGGAAAGCCTCATAGGGAGGCGGGTCGTGGAGAAGGAGGGCGTGGCCAGGACGAGGCAGGGCCCTGGTGGCTGAGGAGCCAGGTGTCAGCAGCCCTCAGCCATCACTCAGACACACGCCCTGGCTGTGCAGGGTCGTCCACCCATCTCAGCCGCCCGGGAGGGGCAGAGAATGACCCACGCACCAGCCAGGGGGCCAGTCTCGGCTGTCAGCTGGCACCTGCCTCCAGGCACCTCCAGTGAACAGGACACACGGCTATTGAGGGAGGAGGACAGAGATGGCCGGGGACACTGAGCGCACAAGGGGAGCCGAGGATGAATGAGGGGAAGGAGGAGGTTGCGGTGCTGCAGGGAGGACATGGTTCAGGGGATCCCCAAACACTGAGACTGAAGGTCTGGGTTCAGAGCCTCAGATCTTGCACTGGCAGCAAACGGGGGCACAGCAGCTGGACTGGCAGCAGCAGGGTTTGCAGCAGCTGGACTGGCAGCAGCAGGGTTTGCAGCAGCTGGATTGGCAGCAGCAGGGTTTGCAGCCGCTGGACTGGCAGCAGCAGGGTTTGCAGCAGCAGACAGGCACACAGCAGCTGGATCCACAGCCACCTTTGCACCCTCCACAGCTGGAGCCACAGCCCCCACAGCTGGAGCCACAGCCCCCTTTACTGCAGCCCCCACAGGAGCCACAGCCCCCTTTACTGCAGCTGGAGCAGGAACAGGCTGGAACACAGCAGCACACGGGCTTACAGCAGCAGACGGGCACACAGCAGCTGGAGCCACAGCCCCCCTTGCACCCTCCACAGCTGGAGCCACATCCCCCCTTGCAGCCCCCACAGGAGCCACAGCCCCCCTTGCTGCCCCCACAGCTCGAGCCACAGCCCCCCTTGCAGCCCCCACAGCTCGAGCCACAGCCCCCCTTGCAGCCCCCACAGCTCGAGCCACAGCCCCCCTTGCAGCCCCCACAGCTCGAGCCACAGCCCCCTTTACTGCAGCTGGAGCAGGAACAGGCTGGCACACAGCAGCACACGGGCTTACAGCAGCAGACGGGCACACAGCAGCTGGAGCCACAGCCCCCGGAGCAGCCACAGCAGCTCATGGTTCTGGTGGTTGAGGGTGGAGCAGGTAGAGGAGCAGGTGGAGAGGGAGGTGGTCAGGTGTGGAGCCTCCTGGGCCGGGGGCCTTTATATACTTGCCGGGGTCAGGAGTCACGGGAGATGCTGGGCACGGTCACTTCCTTGTGTCTGGACTGTTGCCTGGGGTCATGTTTATGTTTGTTGTCCTTTCCCCCATGAGTCTCCCCCCCTCCCCGCTCTTCCTTCCTCTCTGAAATCAATAAAAAATATATTTTTTGAAAAACTGAGGTGGGAGGCCTGTCTTCCTCACGATTCAACACACATTTCATCTGCGCTTTCTGCCAGGACGTAACGTTCCTCCCTTTTCCAACACCACGTCTGACCTGGACGTCGGTCTGCGCTTCTACCGCATTCACTGGGTAATTCAGGCCTTTCTGGTCACGCACCTCACAATCCCTCCACCGGATTTCAAACCCACCTCCACCCTTTAGGTTCTTCCTATCACAGCAAACCGCTTCCCAGTGTCAAAATTGTACAATTTTCTTGTCCCTACTCAACAAATTACCACTAATGCGGTGATAAAAACAACGAAACAGATCCCCCCAGACCTGGAGCCCGGACGTGCCCCCGAGTCTTCCTGGCTGAGCCCAGGCCACCAACAGGCCGTCCCATGGATACCGGCCCCGGGAGCTGGGAGGGAGGAGCCACCCAGGCCCTTCACCTCTGGGGGCTGCGGCACGGCTGTAAGGTTCAAAGCCAACCTCTTGAAACCCCTCTCTGTCCACCTTCCCCTCTGTGTGTGGTCCCACTCCCTCTGCCTCCCTTTCATCAGGAAGCCTGTGGCCACTTTAGGGCCCAATCATCAGGCGGTCTCTCTGTCTCACGTTCTTCGCCTTCATCAACGGCACACGTTCCCACAACAGATGGAAGGGAGCCTGGCACGATGTGGTCACAACAGGTCACATGTGTTGGCCCAGAAAGCAGGTGACCACCTGCCAGGGACCCTGAGGGAGGAAGGCCTGAGGTCAGCCTGCATGAGGAAGAGGCCAAATTTAGAAAACTAAGAAAATTGTCAGTGGACCCAGGAAATGGGAACTCACAGGGGAAAGGACAACAAACACAAACATGACCCCGAGGAAATGGTCCAGACACAAGGAAGTGACCATGTGCCCAGCATCTCCCCTGACCCCTGGCCCCGGCGGTATATAAAGGCCCCCAGCCCAGGAGGCTCCACACCTGACCACCTCCCTCTCCACCTGCACCTCTACCTGCTCCACCCTCAACCACCAGAACCATGACCTGCTGTGGCTGTTCCGGGGGCTGTGGCTCCAGCTGTGGGGGCTGTGGCTCCAGCTGCTGTGTGCCCGTCTGCTGCTGTAAGCCCGTGTGCTGCTGTGTGCCAGCCTGTTCCTGCTCCAGCTGCAGTAAAGGGGGCTGTGGCTCCAGCTGTGGGGGCTGCAAGGGGGGCTGTGGCTCCAGCTGTGGGGGCTGCAAGGGGGGCTGTGGCTCGAGCTGTGGGGGCTGCAAGGGGGGCTGTGGCTCCAGCTGTGGGGGCTGCAAGGGGGGCTGTGGCTCCAGCTGCTGTGTGCCTGTCTGCTGCTGCAAACCCTGCTGCTGCCAGTCCAGCTGCTGCAAACCCTGCTGCTGCCAGTCCAGCTGCTGCAAACCCTGCTGCTGCCAGTCCAGCTGCTGCAAACCCTGCTGCTGCCAGTCCAGCTGCTGCAAACCCTGCTGCTGCCAGTCCAGCTGCTGCACACCCTGCTGCTGCCAGTCCAGCTGCTGCAAACCCTGCTGCTGCCAGTCCAGCTGCTGTGCCCCCGTTTGCTGCCAGTGCAAGATCTGAGGCTCTGAACCCAGCCTTCGGTCTCAGAGTTTGGGGATCCCCTTAACCAGGTCCTCCCTGCAGCACCGCAATCTCCTCCTTCCCCTCATTCATGCTCGACTCCCCCTCTGCGCTCAGTGTCCCCGGCCACCTCTGTCCTCCTCCCTCAAGAGCAGTTTTTCCTGGTCACTGGAGGTGCCTGGAGGCAGGTGCCAGCTGACAGCCGAGACTGGCCCCCTGGCTGGTGCGTGGGTCATTCTCTGCCCCTCCCGGGCGGCTGAGATGTGTGGACGACCCTGCACAGCCAGGGCGTGTGTCTGAGTGATGGCTGAGGGCTGCTGACACCTGGCTCCTCAGCCACCAGGGCCCTGCCTCGTCCTGGCCACGCCCTCCTTCTCCACGACCCGCCTCCCTATGAGGCTTTCCTTCCTCCTTTGCTTCCACTCCTTCTGTAAAAAATAACTGAATTTCCCTTTAATAAAACTTCTGTGTCCCTGTAGCCAACTGTATACTTGGTGCCATTCTTTCCTGGGGGTGACACATCATAACCTCCTCGTAGATGGACTCCGGGTCCGTCCCCTCTGCCGGGGATCCATGCAGCGTGCCTGGGGCGTCCCCAGGAATCACCACCGGCTTCTGTCTTCCAGTGGCTGCCAGACCCATCACCCTGTCCCCTTCCAGGGCGAGAGTCCTCAACCAGAGGCGTGGGCATTGGGTGCCCAACGGGGAGGCCCCATAGGGCAGGCAGAAGGGTTCGTGGTACCACAATGGCAAGCTGTGCACCCACATCCCCCTGCCTGGGGTGTCTCCTCTCAGCAACAGCTCTGAAAAGGAATAAAGTTCTGACACCTGCTGGACTGACTGCTGAGTGCGCCACTAGCTTTCTCAAGCGGGAGGGAGACAGAAGCTCCCGACTGCGCTGAACTCCAGTCCAACTCTGAAAGAACTATATGACGTGAAGGTAGATAGATAGTCACAACAGACAACGTAGAACTCCATTTGTTTTATTTGTTAACATCTTTTTATTTCAGTGAGCGGAAGGAAGAGGGAGAGTGAGAGGTAAAAACATCAGTGATGAGGGAGAATCACTGATTGGCTGCCTCCAGCATTCCCCACACTGGGGATCGAGCCTGAACCTGGGCATGTGCCCTGACCAGTAATCGAACTCTGACCTCCTGGTTCATAGGTGGACGCTCAACCTCTGAGCCACGCCGGCCGGGCTATTACTCCATTTAAACGAAGCGTCTAAAAGAGTGAACAGAGCCAGAGCAGTGAGCACTTTCCAGGGGTCGGGCGGAGAGGGAGGACGAAGCTGCCTGCTAAGTGTGCTCAGTCTCTTTGGGGTTGGAGGGGTGATCAAATGCCCTGGAATCAGACGGCATGGATGGCTGCACAGCTTGTGAACACACTAAAATCGTGCATTGTACACATTAAAGGGTATGTTTTTATGGCCTATGAATTCTATCTCAATGTTAAATTCATGTCATGATTTTGTTTTAGGATTAATCTGTATATATTTAGATACTTGTCAATATTAAAGAATTTTTCCTGGCCAGTGTGGCTCAGTCATTGAGCACCCATCTATGAACAAGGAGGTCACAGTTCAATTCCTGGTCAGGGCACAGGCCCAGGTTGTGGGCTTGGTCCCCAGTAGTGGGTGGGCAGGAGGTAGCCAATTAATGATTCCCTCTCATCACTGATGTTTCTGTCTCTCTGTTTCCCTCGCCCTTCCTCTCTGACATCAATAAAAACATATTTAGAAAGAAAAAGCTAACCCTTTCATACCCAGCACACCAGGAGCTTGAAGTGACATTCTCATCCACGCGGCAAGAAAAAAGCTGAGCAGGAGAAACCAAGATGGCGGCATAGGTCAACACCTAAACTGCTGCCTCGCACAACAATTGCAAAACTACAACTAAAAGACAAAACAAACATCATCCAGAACCACAGGAAGGCTGGCTGAGTGGAAATTCTACAACTAGAAGGAAAGAGAAAAGCACATGGAGACTCAGAGGAGCTGCAGAAGGCCGAGGTAGGGAGACGTGCGTGCGGAGAGGACTGGCGGCTGAGTGCCTGGCTGGCTATCCCAAGAGGGACAAAGACGGATACTCCTGACTGCACTGAACCCCAGGTCTGGTCGAGACCCTGGGGACCCAGACTTAGACGGGGGGAATCTGGACTGTCAGGAAAGAGAAAAGCACACGGAGACTCAGGGGAGCTGTGAAAGGCAGAGGTACGGAGGCGCGTGCATGCATGAGCGCAAGCGAGAGGACTGACTGCTGAGTGCGCCACTAGCTTTCTCAAGCGGGAGGGAGACAGAAGCTCCCGACTGCGCTGAACTCCAGTTCCGGGCGGAATCTGGGAACCCAGACCCATTAGGGGAGAAACTGGACTGTCTGGCAGTGGGTGAAACTCGAGGGCGGCTTTCTCTCAGAGGTGCCTGCAACGAATACCAAGGGTCACTGAGACCCAGGGGCCTCACAGGGCAGGGCTGATGGGAAGCCAAGGCTGGCTGCTCCACCCTGAGACTCCGCCCCAGCCAAGCTGAGCACAGAGGCTTTTGCAATTTTGCAAGTCTTGTCTCATAAGGGTGTCTCCAGCACAGAAGTTCTCCCAGCGTAGACACAGCTGATCCTCACAGCCAATTGGCCTGGAGGTCAATTCCTCCCAGTGATACCAACAACAATCAAGACTTAACTACAACAAGGTTGAGCACACAGTCCACAAAGGGGTGCACCAAGAGTGTCAACCTCAGGTAACTGGGGAGGCTAGGCTGAGCCACTGGGCCCTATGGGACACCTAGTACACAAAGCTTCCCGACCAACTCAGGGAAGCAGTGAAAATGCGGTGACAAAGAAACAGATCACAAATGAAAGAAATGGAGGAAAGCAAACAACTGGTATAGAGTTCAAAACCACGGTAATAAGGTTTTTCAAGAATTTCCTAGAAAAGGCCGATAAATTTAGTGAGACCCTTGAGGATATGAAAAAGGACCAACTAGAAATTAAGCATACACTGACTGAAATAAAAAATATTATACAGAGACCTAACAGCAGAATAGAGGAATGAAAGAACCAAGTCAAAGATTTGAAATACAAAGAAGCAAAAAATACTCAACCGGAAAAGCAAGAAGAAAAAAGAATCCAAAAATGTGAAGATAGTGTAAGGAGCCTCTGGGACAACTTCAAGCGTACCAACATCCGAATTATGGGGGTGCCAGAAGAAGAGAGAGAGCAAGATACTAAAAACCTATTTGAAGAAATAATGACTGAAAACTTCCCCCACCTGGTGAAAGAAATAGACTTACAAGTCCAGGAAGCACACAGAACCCCAAACAAAAGGAATCCAAAGAGGACCACACCAAGACACATCATAATTAAAATGCCAAGAGCAAAAGACAAAGAATATTAAAAGCAGCAAGAGAAAAACAGTTAATTACCTACAAGGGAGCACCCATACGATTGTCAGCTGATTTCTCAACAGAAACTATGCAGGCCAGATGGGAGTGGCAAGAAATATTCCAAGTGATGAATAGCAAGAACCTACAACCAAGATTACTCTACCCAGCAAAGCTATCATTCAGAATTGAAGGTCAGATAAAGAGCTTCACAGATAAGAAAAAGCTAAAGGAGTTCATCACCACCAAACCAGTATTTTATGACATGCTGAAAGGTATTCTTTAAGAAGAGGAAGAAGAAGAAAAAAGTAAAGAGAAAAATTATGAACAACAAATACATATCTATCAACAAGTGAATCTAAAAATCAAGTGAATAAAAAATCTAGTGAACAGAATAAACTGGTGAATATAATAGAATCAGGGGCATAGAAAGGGAGTGGACTGACAATTCTCAGGGGAAAGGGGAGTGGAGGGTGCGGGAAGAGACTGGACAAAAATCGTACACCTATGCATGAGGACAGTGGTGGGGGGTAAGGGCAGAGGGTGGGGTGGGAACCAGGTGGAGGGGAGCTATGGGGGGGAAAAAGAGGAATTGTAATAATCTGAACAATAAAGATTTATTAAATTTAAAGAAAAAAGCTGAACAAACCCCGAAGCAACAGCTTCTCTCCCATTAACCAAAGACCTGAGGCCACAGAGCACAGCTCAGCCCGGAAACTGGAAGGAGGGGCAGGCAGGTGGGGAACTGAGCCATTGGAGCAGGGCTGGGCGGGAAAGCCTGAATTCGGACCACACACTGCGGAGGCTCAGCCTGCACAGGTCTAGGCGTGGAAAGCTCATGGGGACCCGGGCTGGAGCACGCTTTGTTAGCTTTACCTCTAGGTTCTCAGCGATCAGAGAATTCGCTGGTGCTTCTGAAATACCAGCACATCTCCGAGGCTGCCTCAGGAAAGGTAGCTCTCAGACAAGCTGCCTGCGGGGTTTCTCTTCGCCTGCTGACCCCAAGGGAGAGGAATGCCAGCTCCGGCCCCTCTGGCCTTCCTGAGACGCTTCAGAGGAACAGAGAGGCGGAGAGTCCCTTGTGAAGGTCACAGATCAGGTCCCTCTAGGTGGAGACGGAATCACAGGCCTGGAAAACACTGCCCGCCGCCCCCACCTCCTGTGCGGTGCCTTTTCCCAGGCCATCGTGTCCAGCTTTCAACAAAAAATGACCAGGCAGACCACAGGCACGAGCGGACCTTGGAGACACCGAGCAATCATCAGCAGGGGCCCTAGCCGTTTTGGCTGAGTGGATAGAGCAGTGGCCCGCGGGCTGAAAGGTCTCGGGTTTAATTCCGGTTGGGTGCACACAGCTCGGTGGCAGGCTAGATCCCCATGTGGGAGGCAACCAGTCGATGTGTCCCTCTCACACCGATGTTTCTCTCTGTCTCCCCACCTCCCCCACCCCCCTGCCCCACCCTCGTCCGCTCTCTCTGAAAATCAATGCGAAAATGTCCCTGGGTGAGGAATAACAACAACAAAGAATCAGAAGTGGACAGGCAGGGCTGTGGGCATGGTCATCCAGGTGCTCAGGGCTCTGCCTGCAAGAACAGGCGTGGGCCGTGCCTGAGAGATGGACAACCTGAGACAGAATCAGAGAAATGCCGGAGCTCAGAAAAACAGCAACAGGGAAGACTGCCCCTGGTGGCTCCCAGCGATGGGACATGCTGAGGGGACAGGGGGAGGCCTGGGATGAGGGGAGAGAACCTTCCACTGTTAGAAATGAGAGCACACAGGGCACATGGGCACGCTGCTGGGACAGCGTCATCAGGAGGATCAAACTTGGTCCCCTTTTCTGTGGCTCCTCACGCGAGGAAGGGTGTCAGCTAAGTGGCAGGTCATCACTTCACAGTATGTGTAAGGCAAGTCCTTACCCTTTGGCCTGAAGCTTCTATGGTGCTGGATCGAATTACAACCCAATAAAACTGGGGGGAGGGAGGCCTGGCAGGCGTGGCTCAGTGGTTGAGTGTTGACCTATTAACCAGGAGGTTATGGTTTGACCTGGCCAGGGCACATGCCCGGATTTCGGGCTCGATCCCCAGTGTGGGGCGTGCAGGAGGCAGCCGATCAATGATTCTCTCTCATCATTGGTGTTTTTATTTCTCTCTCTCCCTCTTCCTTCCTCTCTCTGAAATAAATTAAAAATATGTTAACAAATAAAACAAATAGAGTTCTACGTTGTCTGTTGTGACTATCTCCCTTCACGTCATATAGTTCTTTCAGAGTTGGACTGTGTAGCAGGTGTCAGAACTTTATTCCTTTCCAGAGCTGTTGCTGAGAGGAGACACCCCAGGCAGGGGTATGTGGGTGCACAGCTTGCCGTTGTGGTACCACGAACCCTTCTGCCTGCCCTATGGGGCCTCCCCATTGAGCACCAGATGCCCACGCCTTCGGTTTAGGACTGTCACCCTGAAGGGGACAGGGCGATGGGTCTGGCAGCCACTGGAAGACAGAAGCCGGTGGCGGTTCCTGGGGACGCCCCAGGCACCCTGCATGGATCCCCGGCAGAGGGGACGGACCCGGAGTCCATCTACGAGGAGGTTAGTGATGCGTCACCCCCAGGAAAGAATGGCACCAAGTATACAGTTGGCTACAGGGACACAGAAGTTTTATTAAAGGGAAATTCAGTTATTTTTTACAGAAGGAGTGGAAGCAAAGGAGGAAGGAAAGCCTCATAGGGAGGCGGGTCGTGGAGAAGGAGGGCGTGGCCAGGACGAGGCAGGGCCCTGGTGGCTGAGGAGCCAGGTGTCAGCAGCCCTCAGCCATCACTCAGACACACGCCCTGGCTGTGCAGGGTCGTCCACGCATCTCAGCCTCCCGGGAGGGGCAGCGAATGACCCACGCACCAGCCAGGGGGCCAGTCTCGGCTGTCAGCTGGCACCTGCCTCCAGGCACCTCCAGTGACCAGGACACACTGCTCTTGAGGGAGGAGGACAGAGGTGGCCACTGAGCCACGAGCATGAATGAGGGGAGCCGAGCATGAATGAGGGGAAGGAGGAAGTTGCGGTGCTTTAGGGAGGACCTGGTTCAGGGGATCCCCAAACACTGAGACTGAAGGTCTGGGTTCAGAGCCTCAGATCTTGCACTGGCAGCAAACGGGGGCACAGCAGCTGGACTGGCAGCAGACGGGGGCACAGCAGCTGGACTGGCAGCAGCAGGGTTTGCAGCAGCTGGACTGGCAGCAGCAGGGTTTGCAGCAGCTGGACTGGCAGCAGCAGGGTTTGCAGCAGCTGGACTGGCAGCAGCAGGGTTTGCAGCAGCTGGACTGGCAGCAGCAGGGTTTGCAGCAGCTGGACTGGCAGCAGCAGGGTTTGCAGCAGCTGGACTGGCAGCAGCAGGGTTTGCAGCAGCAGACAGGCACACAGCAGCTGGAGCCACATCCCCCCTTGCACCCCCCACAGGAGCCACAGCCCCCCTTGCAGCCCCCACAGCTCGAACCACAGCCCCCTTTGCACCCTCCACAGCTGGAGCCACAGCCCCCCTTGCAGCCCCCACAGCTGGAGCCACAGCCTCCTTTACTGCAGCTGGAGCAGGAACAGGCTGGCACACAGCAGCACACGGGCTTACAGCAGCAGACGGGCACACAGCAGCTGGAGCCACAGCCCCCACAGCTGGAGCCACAGCCCCCGGAGCAGCCACAGCAGGTCATGGTTCTGGTGGTTGAGGGTGGAGCAGGTAGAGGAGGAGGTGGAGAGGGAGGTGGTCAGGTGTGGAGCCTCCTGGGCTGGGGGCCTTTATATACCGCCGGGGTCAGGGGTCAGGTGAGATGCTGGGCACGGTCACTTCCTTGTGTCTGGGCTATTTCCTCGGGGTCATGTTTGTGTTTGTTGTGAGTTCCCATTTCCTGGGTCCACAGACAATTTTCTTTAGTTTCTAAATTTGGCATCTTCCTTGGGTGCTTCTCTCTGTAAAGACAGACTGAGCTCCTTTGGGCCCCTGAGCCCTGTGCTGGGCTCCCCTGTCTTTGCTCTTTGGTTCGAATCCCCGTCACCCGCAAGAGAGTTTTATTCTCGACTTGAAAATGCACTGGTAATTAATTCTGGAAATAAATGTATCAGGCATGAGATGAGATGGTTTGTACTTCCACCCTCAAAGCTACCAGGACCATCTTGTTAAATTTGTGAAACAACCTTTTGAGGCCCTTGGCTTCCAGTGGCCTTAGCTGCCAGCCCCTCCCTCTGGTCAGCGTCTTCCTGAGACGGGTGCACGCTGCTCTCTCAGACCTGGGCTCACAGTGCCTCCTGGGCACTCGCTGGTTCTCCGTCTGTCTTTGTAAAAACCCCACAAGTCACGGAGAGAATTGAAAGTTCTTTCCTTCAAAGCCATGAAAATAGTTTGAATGGATCGGACACTATTTGAGGAGCCATAGTCTCTCATGCACTTTTATTCTCTGGAAAATAAATTTTACTTTTTTTTTTTTTTTAGATAAAATGTACACCCAGTGAAATGCACATATTTGAAATACACAGTCCCACAAGGTTTGCTACATGTGAACTGATGTGGCCACCAACCCCATTTTTCCTCTGAGTTTTTGTCTTTTTGTTATTGATTTGCTGGAGTTCTTCATAAATTATGATTCCATAAAGGGTTTTGCTCTCTATATAATTATATATTATATATAACATATGACATACTATTATGTTAGTACTAGAGGCCCGGTGCATGAAATTCATGAACGAGCAGGGTCCCTAAGCCTGTCTAGCGATCAGGGCCGATCGATCAGGTTCCCTATCTCCCTGCCTCCCCCTTCCCTTGCTCCCTCAGCTGCCGCTGGTGGACCACCATGTTCCATGCTGCCCCCTGGTGGTCAGTGCACATCATAGAGAGCGGTCAAATTCCCGTTCTCCCAGTTGAACTCCCGAGGGGACACTTTGCATGTTAGCCTTTTACATATATAGATATTATATGTAATTATGTAAATTACATAAATGTTACGTACAATTTTCTCCTAGTATTTGGTTTGCCTCATTGTTATTTAATAGCATTTTAAAAAATCCTCACCCGAGCATGTGTTCATTGATTTTAGAGAGAGTAAAGGGGGGGGGGGGGAGAGAGAGAGAGAGATGGGTTGCCTCCCGTATGTGTCCTGATCGGGGATCAAACTTGCAAGCTTTTGGTGCAGGGGACCATGCCCCAACCACCTGGCCAGGGTTTCATAGCATCTGTAAATAGGAAAGCACTCTTTACGTGTTCCTGACGTCCAGCCTCACATTTTTAACTCTGACTGACGGGGTGCTTCCTCCAGGAGCCTTAGCGATTTGGGTTTGCATTGGCTTGGATGCTGTGACGAGTCTCCAGCTCCTGTGGTGGTGGGTGTGGCAGCCCGTCTGTCTCTGTGCACGGCTCCGTGCGCGTGTGGGGTGGGCCTCACTTTCCCAGTAGTCATCCTGCTGAGCAGCAGCGAGCCAGAGCCGGGCCTGCGCAGAGGAGCACGAGGTGGGACGGGGTACACTGCGCCCTCAGCAGGTGCGCTGTCTGAGGGGGAAGTGGTTTAGGGTGCTCAGCTCCTCTGAATATTTCCAGGGTGTGGTGGCCCTTTCCGCCCGAGGATTTTGCGCCTGTGCTGGGTGTCCCGGCCCTGCCCTGGCAGAACCCAGCACACCTGGGCTGGGTGCCCCGAGGGACCCCGGGAGGAGCAGTTCTCCCTGTGTCTGGGTTCTGAAGAAAGTTCAGAGCAGCTGGGAGCCACCCCTGAAACATGGGTGATTGAGGGACCGGCCAGGACAGCACAGGCTCTGGGCTTCCTTTTGGGCCACCTGCTCCCAGGGGTTCCACTTTTGAAACATATTGGGGATCAAGTGCCGTCAACAGTGCTTTCTACTCCTGTTGCTCTTTCATGCCCTCCGTGAGCATCTGCTCTTTATAATCACGGCAACGTCCTCCGAGGCATGTTCTGTTCTTGGGGGTAATTGCCGATCCCCTGCCTGCACTGTGGCCCATCCTTGTGAAACCTCACACTTAGTGTGGGTACTTTTGTGTTTTTGTTGTCGTTTTTAAAATAAATTTTTATTGATTTCAAAGAGGAAGGGGAAGGGAGATAGAAACATCAATGATGAGAATCATTGATCGACTGCCTCTTGCACGCCCCCTGCTGGGGAATCAAGCCTGCAACCTGGTTCATAGCTCAACCACTGAGCCATACCAGCTGGGCAGAGTGGGTACGTTTTAAGTCGAGTTTGCATCGTCTTTTGCTGATCAAAGAGCTTCTAAGTAGTTACCAGTTAGGCTGAGAGTTCTGTAGCCCCTGTTTCCTATGCATCGAAGGCTATGAGTTTTCCTCTAAGAACACCTTTGGTTGCATTTTGTAAGTTTGATAGTAATGATTCATTGTCATTGCACAGACCGATTATTTCATTAGGGGTCACAAAATAGTGAGATTCCAGTCCTGTGATTTCTCCCTTTATTTATAAGCTTGAGTACTTCGACTCATTCCTTGGTTATTATAAGATAGAGTTTCTATGTAAAAAATAGGATAAATGCATGAGTCTTTCCTGTATTTACGCATATTCAAAATAATGAGTTGATTTCCAGGATCCTCCAAAAGCAACTGACGAGGTTTGCGTTTTGTGTATTTTTTCCCCAGATTTACAAGGTATGACTCACGAAGAAAATTTGTGTCTACTTAGGTTGTATAGTGTGATGTTTTGATATATATACACACTGAGAAATGATCACAGCAATCAAGTTGATCAATGTACCTATCACTTCACACAGTTACCCTTCTTTGTGAGAAACAAGGTTTATTCTCTTAGCAAAACCTACATATTCAGTACAATCTTGTTAGCTGTAGTCACCAGTTAACAATAGATCCTAGAAGTTATTCTTCATACAACTGAAACTTTCTACCCATTCTTCCCTCCCTCCAACCCCTGGCAACCACCATTCTATTCTTTGTTACTACGGCTTATTTTATGTCATGTCTTCCAGGTCTACCTATGCTGTTGCAAATGGCAGGATTTTCTTCTTTTTATTTTATTTTATTTTATTTTATTTTATTTTATATATTTTTTAAATGTATTTTTATTGATTTCAGAGAAGGGAGAGGGAGTCAGAGATAAATGATGAGAGAGAATCATAGATTGAGCCTGCAACTTGGACATATGCCCTGACCAGGAATTGAACCGTGACTTCCTGGTTCATAGATTAGTGCTCAACCACTGAGCCACACTAACTGGGCACTTTTAAAGGTTGTCTAATACTAGAGGTCCATTGCACGAAGAGATTCGTGCAATAGGCCTTCCTTCCCTTGGCTTCCAGCACCGGTTTTCCTCCCGCACCTGGGACCCAGGCCTTCACTCCGGCTGGAGTCTGTGGCCTTTGCTGCAGACTCCGGCCAGAGTCTGCCATCTTCGTCTTTGCTGCAGACTCTGGCCAGAGTCTGCCACCTTCGTCTTCGCTGCAGACTCTGGAGTCTGCAGTCTTGTCTTCGCTGGGGCACGCTGCTCCTGTAGATCTCTTCATCCCCCACCCTCCCTCTCATAGCAGGTGTCCTGCTCCGCCTGGCCACTCCACGCCTGGAGCAGCTTGGTGGCCGCCATCTTTGGCCTTCTAATTTGCATACTCACTGTGATTGGCTGTGGGCATAGCAGAGGTACGGTCAATTTACATGTTTGTCTATTATTAGGTAAGATTCTATTGTGTAGATACCACATTTTCTTTATCCGTTTATCTGTTGACACACATTTAGACTGTTTCCACATCTTGGCTATTGTGAATAATGCTGCAGTGAACACTGAAGTGCATTTACCTCTTCCGGACATTAATCTTATTTCCTTTGGGCTTATACCCAGGAGCAGATCGCTGGGTTATATGGTAGTTCTAGTGTGATTTTCTTGAGGAACCGCCATACTGTTTTCCAAAGTGGCTGCACCCATTTACAACCCCCCGGCATGCACAGGGCCCCCTTTCTCCACGTCCTCACCAGCACTTGTTGGTGGAGTATGAAGAGCCATCCGACAGGGGTGAAGTGGCATCGCGCTGTGGTGTGATCTCCATCTCGCTGATGATTAGTGACACTGAGCATCTTCTCATGGACCAGTTGGCTGTTCATATGTCATCTTTGGAAAACTGTCTATTCAGGACGTCTGCCCATTTTTAAATCGAGTTAATGGGTTTGTTATTTTGCTATTGAGTTGTGTGAGTTCCTTGATGTTTTGGGTATTCATTCGCTCCTCGTTGGCGATGTGGTTTGCAGACATCGTCTCGATTCCCCAGGTGCTTTCACTCGGTTGCTTCCTGTGCTGTGCGGACGGACAGTTGGTAGTTTACGTGGTCCTGCTCACTTGTGTTTGCTGTTGGTGCCAGAGCCAGACAGTTATGGCCAAGACCAAAGTCAAGGGCTTTCTCTCCATCTCCCAAGAATGCTGTGGGCAGCCGTGCATTTGAAGAACTAGTGTCCAGGGCCGTCCCTCTGAGTTGGGCCCTTGGTCCCTCTGCTGTGACGGGTGGTCTCTGCGTCCTCCTGTCTGTCCAGATAACAGGACGCTCCCGGTTCATCCCGCCTGTTTCCAGTCCTTCCCTGAGGACCATTTTCCATCAGATACAGAAACAGTGTTCCTCAAGAGGTCTCGGGGCTAGGAGCGCCCACAGCCACCGGGCTGGGCATTTCTCTAGATCTTTAGATAACGTACATCACAACTTCATGTTGGTGCTTTTTAGAAAATATTTTTATGATTTCAGAGAGGAAGGGAGAGGGAGAGAGAGATAGAAACATCCATGATGAGAATCACTGATGGGCTGCCTGCTGCTCACCCCACACTGGGGATTGAGCCCATGCCCTGACTGGGAATCAAACTGTGACCTCCTGGTTCATAGGTCGATGCTCAACCCCTGAGCTGCACCGGCCGGGCTCCTTTTGATGCTGTTGAATCAAATGCAGAACCCCGGGGTCTTCCCTGACCTCAGGGGCCCCCCACCGGGAGCCCCGGTTCCTGGCACCAGCGTCGTCTTTCACCTGCTTCTCCACAGGCTGCCCCCTCCCCCTGCGTCTCCAAACACCAGACTCATCACTGAAAACAGCTCCGATGTCCCCTGGTGTCTGTCTGTGCTCACGGCACATCCCACAAGGAATGCGTGTTTTCAAAGGACGTGAAGCGATTCATCTCTATTCCTACTGCCCTTTAAGGAGTTTGAATGGATGTTGTCGGGGGTCTCAGGTAGCAGGGAGCCCTCAGGGTGTGTTCCCTGATCCTGCGTCTGGGTTTCTTGTTCTTGATGGTTCCCCACGTGTGACCCAGGCTGGGTCAGACAGGAGGAGGGCTATGGGGAGAAGCCAGGCCCGACCCTCTTCCCTGGGCCGGTGAGCAGCTGAGTGTCCGTCCCAGGAGGCTGGGTGAGAGCAGTCCTCAGACGTGGACAGTGGTGCATCTGTCTTCGTTCTCGGCCCCGGCCACACAGATGAAGGCACGGACTGCCCCCCATGGCAGCTGCAGGAAAAGCTCGCCACTCACCTAAGAAGGTAGATGGCAGAGGCCTGGACCAGGGAAAGGGGGCCATCTGAACCCCAGGAGTTTTCAACAGCCTCAGTTGGCCTGGCCCAGGGACAGTCTGTCTCCACCAGATCGATGGCTGATGGGACGTGGGATGAGGGGGTCCTGAGAGAGGGGAGAGGGGCCCAGGAATGCAGCCTTCTCCTGGAGGTGAGGCCTCAGCACCTCCCACCAACGTCTCCGTCAACCCCCGAAGTCTGAATTATCACCGGAAAAGAATGGCGCCCACAGCCGCGGTGAGGAGGCTGCGCCAGAGAGTTCCAGGAGCGGGGCTGCAGCTCGTCAGCGATATCTTTATTGAGTCCAACAACGATTGAAGGTCAAGCAGAGCGTGTGACGTGCAAAGCAGCTCCGAGGATGTCTCTTCAACCCATGGGTCCCAGCGAAGTCCCCACAGTGGCATAGGCTCCGCGTCACTGCCCAGGCCTCAGGGGACCAGGAGACGGGCTCGAGTGTGACTCAGGAGCTGTGCCAGGATACTTGGACACTAGGGTGGCTTCTACTTAGGAACAAGTAGCCACATCAGGGTTCATTCTACGGGGGGCTGGGGGGGGGGCGCGTGGGGTGGTGGGAGGTGGGCCCTGAGTGAGATTTTGGTTAGCAATGGAAGACAGGTCACGGCTGGGAAAGCTGGATTAGCAGGGGTCACCTGAGGTGGGAGGTCAGAGCTTCAGATCTTGCACTGGCAGCAGACGGGGGCACAGCAGCTGGACTGGCAGCAGCAGGGTTTGCAGCAGCTGGACTGGCAGCAGCAGGGTTTGCAGCAGCAGACAGGCACACAGCAGCTGGAGCCACAGCCCCCCTTGCAGCCCCCACAGCTGGAGCCACAGCCCCCTTTACTGCAGCTGGAGCAGGAACAGGCTGGCACACAGCAGCACACAGGCTTACAGCAGCAGACGGGCACACAGCAGCTGGAGCCACAGCCCCCACAGCTGGAGCCACAGCCCCCACAGCTGGAGCCACAGCCCCCTTTACTGCAGCTGGAGCAGGAACAGGCTGGCACACAGCAGCACACGGGCTTACAGCAGCTGGAGCCACAGCCCCCACAGCTGGAGCCACAGCCCCCGGAGCAGCCACAGCAGGTCATGGTTCTGGTGGTTGAGGGTGGAGCAGGTAGAGGAGCAGGTGGAGAGGGAGGTGGTGAGGTGTGCAGCCTCCTGGGCCGGGGGCCTTTACATACCTGCCGGGGTCAGGGGTCGGTAGATGCTGGGCACATGGTCGCTTCCTGGTTCCTGTTTGTGCCATCTCCCTGGCACCTTCGGTGTTTTCTAATAACCACCTGGGTGCCTGCACTCTCTGCCATGGTCCCCTCGGTCAGCACTGCCCCGCGTCCGACACGTGGTCCCCTGGTCGTGGAGCAGCACTGAGATTCCCGCAGACTCGGCCTCGGGAGTTGCCTGGAGCCGGAGGCCCTGCTCGCTCCTGTGTGACGTCATCATTGCTGCCCCTTCTCTTCCTCTGGGGGCGCCTGGGCCTCTGCTCCATCGTCTGCAGGGAGCTCCTGGTAGCGCCACCTCTCACGAGGCTGCTCGGGGCTTCTGCCTCCTGGTTCGCAGGTGCCTCACCTGGGACTGCTTCCCTGAGATCTTGAGGGGTGACTGAGATGTGGGTGTCAGGCGTCACCCCCAGGACTGTGCTGTGGGCCCCCCACACAGGTGTGCTCCTGTCCTTACAAAGGTCTTGCTCAGGGCCCTGCAGGCCTGTCTACCTGGCCCATCCCCCAGGTGGCAGAGCTGACAGAATGAATTCAGGACGCTCGGAGAAACCTGGGCTTCAGAGAGACAGCAAGTGCTGTTTAAGTGTAAGTAGTTCCCAAGTGTTACCTGGTGTCAGTATGCCTGTGGTCAGGGGACAGACACATGCTGTTCTTCCTGTGGCCACATGGTGTCGCCCATGAGTCCTCCCAGGCACTGGACCGCAGGTGGGAAGGCCGCCAGGGGACCTGCTGGGTGACAGTGAGCACTTGGTCCCTTCTCCGTTTCGCTCAGCCTCTGTCTGCCACCCCTCAGCCATGCGAATTGGCTGGATCACCGCTCTGCGCGAGACAGGCGTGATTCCTCAGAGGCGTTCGCACACCAGTGGAAGGTGCTAGCCCGGCAGGGGAAACCAACAGCAGACAAAACAAAAACTCGGCCGTGAAGGAAAACTGAAAATGGGTTTTACAAACATCATAAACTCGGCTCCTGTGTAAACACCGGCGCAAAACACATGATCTGGTTCGGAGACTAGGAACCTATTTCCTCAACCTATAAATAACTCCGTAAAGCCGAAAGGGCCCGCGGGAAAAACATGCCTTAGAAAGAAGTCACCTTCACTAAAAGGAATGGAAGAGAGAAAGGGGTGCCCCTTCCCGCTGTGAGCTCACACAGATTTCAGAATACATGGTGACACGGGGGCCGTGTGTGTCCCGCCGAGCGGGAGCAGGTGAGGTTCTGACAGTCGAGGGACAGTCAGCCACGTTCCTGCGTGGGCGAAGCTGGGCGAGGCCACAGGCCCTCTTCCCATCCTGCTGCTTTAATGATGTGGATGGAAGCTCAGCGAAACCCACGGCGTCCCCGCAGAGATGGAGATGGAGCAGGAGGTGCCGCCGCACGTCACGGAAAGCTGGGGCGCCTGGTGATTGCACCGCCTTGCATTTCCGACTTTCCTTTTCTGCACAAGCACTTGTGTTGGGGTCGGAAACAATGGGTGTTAATCAATTTGAGAGGCTGCAGCCAATACAGGGGGGCGTTTGGTTGGGGAGGGGGTGGCAGCTGTAGAAACTGTCCTCTAAGGTCACCTGAGGGGAGCAGCGAAGGCAGGTGTTCAAATAATTACAGGGTCCCGTGCAGGGAAGTGGCAGCATTTAGGGATCTGACAAAGGAAACGTTGGCCTGGGCCAATGAGAGCCTGACATCCAGCAAACAAACAGGCACATCCAGGAAGTGTCCTGCACAGCAGGATGTGGGGACCCGGGACTGGGGGGGGGGGGTCCAGCAGGTATATAAAGGCCCCCGGCCCAGGAGGCTCCACACCTGACCACCTCCCTCTCTACCTGCTCCTCTACCTGCTCCACCCTCAACCACCAGAACCATGACCTGCTGTGGCTGCTCCGGGGGCTGTGGCTCCAGCTGTGGGGGCTGTGGCTCCAGCTGCTGTGTGCCCATCTGCTGCTGTAAGCCCGCGTGCTGCTGTGTGCCAGCCTGTTCCTGCTCCAGCTGCAGTAAAGGGGGCTGTGGCTCCTGTGGGGGCTGCAAGGGGGGCTGTGGCTCCAGCTGTGGGGGCTGCAAGGGGGGCTGTGGCTCCAGCTGTGGGGGCTGCAAGGGGGGCTGTGGCTCCAGCTGTGGGGGCTGCAAGGGGGGCTGTGGCTCCAGCTGTGGGGGCTGCAAAGGGGGCTGTGGCTCCAGCTGCTGTGTGCCCGTGTGCTGCTGTAAGCCCGTGTGCTGCTGTGTGCCAGCCTGTTCCTGCTCCAGCTGCAGTAAAGGGGGCTGTGGCTCCAGCTGCTGTGTGCCTGTCTGCTGCTGCAAACCCTGCTGCTGCCAGTCCAGCTGCTGCAAACCCTGCTGCTGCCAGTCCAGCTGCTGCAAACCCTGCTGCTGCCAGTCCAGCTGCTGTGCCCCCGTCTGCTGCCAGTCCAGCTGCTGTGCCCCCGTTTGCTGCCAGTGCAAGATCTGAGGCTCTGACCTCCTCCCTCAGGGGGCCATGGGGATGCAGGGCCCAGGCTCCCAGCCCTGTGTCTGTCCTCTTGACTTCATGCCTCCATGACTTCAGTCACTGACTTCGTCATCTCCCGCCCGAGCTTCTGAAATGTATCCGTGGGATGGAGAGAACCTGGAACCACCTTCTCCCCATTGGACTCCCGTGGTTCTTCACCCACCACTTCCGGACTGCCTTCCCACCCCCGACCTCACCTAACATGCACTCTGACCCAGAGAGGCCTCGAGGCAGCTCACTCCTGGGACCCAGAGCTGGCCCTGCTCAGGAGGGGGTGCCCTCAGGTTCCTCTGTGCCTCCAGACCCACCCTGGTCCTCCAGAGAAACAGCGTGGGAGCTCAGTTCCTCTCTCATGTCTGTGCTGTAAAACTCTCATCTCTGCTGGCCAGGCGGGGCTCAGTGGCTGAGCGTCGACCTATGAACCAGGAGGTCATGGTTCAATTCCCGGTCAAGGGCACATTCCCCGGGTTGCGGGCTCCATCCCCAATAGGGGGCATTCAGGAGGCAGCCGATCAATGATTCTCTCTCATCATCGATGTTTTTATCCCCCTCTCCCTTCTTCTCTGAAATAATATATATATATTAAAATCAATAAAAATATTTTTAAAAAGAACACAAACGTGCGTGATATAGATAAATCTATCAAAATGCTTCACCGCATCGACAGGGAAAAGGCGTCTCATTACTTGCTCGTCCCTAAAACGGTGCTGACTGAAGTCCCAGTGTTCGCTAAGTGCCAATAAAGAGCGTCCGTTCGGTGGATGATGCCTGGACGGGCCTCCACGCACGTCCCTGGGACCCGGTGAGAGGGCAGAATCCCTGCATGGGGAGGTCAGGTCCCTGGGCCAGAGCTCCAGGGACAGGGCTGCGGCTGAGTGGGGAGGGGTGTCCTCCCGTGGGCATCGGCGCTCCAAGCTCAAGATGCTTCTCCCCGTGGAGCCCCGCCCCTCATGGGCCCCCCTCCGGCCCCTGGAGCTCTTCTCCAGGCAACACCAGGGCCGGCCCTGCCCACGTCTCCCTCCTGGGCCGAGAAGTGCGGCTCCTGTGCTGAGCCCACACAGGTGGACATTGGTCGAAAGGCTCTAGACATTCTCTGGTGTCCACACTTTTTTTTTTCTATTTCATTATTTTTTTTATTTAATAAATCTTTATTGTTCAGATTATTACAATTGTTCCTCTTTTTCCCCCCCATAGCTCCCCTCCACCCGGTTCCCATCCCACCCTCTGCCCTTACCTCCCCCCCACTGTCCTCATCCATAGGTGTATGATTTTTGTCCAGTCTCTTCCCGCACCCCCACACCCCTTTCCCCCTGAGAATTGTCAGTCCACTCCCTTTCTATGCCCCTGATTCTATTATATTCACCAGTTTATTCTGTTCATCAGATTTTTAATTCCCTTGATTTTTAGATTCACTTGTTGATAGATATGTATTTGTTGTTCATAATTTTTTTTTTTTATAGTCAGATCTTTATTTAAGAATCTCATCTGCCAACTTAGCGTTTTCCACCAACACGGGGAGCAGAAACCTTCACAGGCTTCACAATCTTTTGCTTAGGTGCTGCCTTTGTGGGAGCCTTAGCAGCAGCCATTGCTGTCTTTTTAGATGCTTGCTTAGCCTTTTTTGCTTCCTTGGCAGCCCTGATAGCTTGTTCTCGCTGAGCTTTCCTAACTTCAGGCTTCTGGTTCCTCTTGGCCATTATATCAGCAAGAGATGCACCAGTGATGGCCCTCTGGAATTTGACTGCACGGCGGGTTCTTTTCTTTTGAATTTCTTCCGACTGTCCCTTTTTGTGCTTTCTTCTGTAGAGGACAGTCCAGTTTATCTGCCGAGGATTCCTCTTGGAAAGGAATGCCGACTCGCATTTTGCATTAAGAAACTGGAAAACCTTCCCGTCGGTCCTGGCATAGCGCCTCCCGTGTCCGGGGTAGATCTTGTACCCACTGAAACTGCACAGCTCGACCTTCATGGCTGCGGCCGCCGGAAAGCAGGAAAGATCTGTTGTTCATAATTTTTATCTTTACCTTTTTCTTCTTCTTCCTCTTCTTAAAGAATATCTTTCAGCATTTCATATAATACTGGTTTGGTGATGAACTCCTCTAGCTTTTTCTTATCTGTGAAGCTCTTTATCTGACCTTCAATTCTGAATGATAGCTTTGCTGGGTAGAGTAATCTTGGTTGTAGGTTCTTTCTATTCATCACTTTGAATATTTCTTGCCACTCCCGTCTGGCCTGCAAAGTTTCTGTTGAGAAGTCAGCTGACAGTCGTATGGGTGCTCCCTTGTAGGTAATTAACTGTTTTTCTCTTGCTGCTTTTAATATTCTCTCGTTGTCTTTTGCTCTTGGCATTTTAATTATGATGTGTCTTGGTGTGGTCCTCTTTGGATTCCTTTTGTTTGGGGTTCTGTGTGCTTCCTGGACTTGTAAGTCTATTTCTTTCACCAGTGGGGGAAGTTTTCAGTCATTATTTCTTCAAATAGGTTTTCAGTACCTTGCTCTCTCTATTCTTCTGGCTCCCCCATAATTCGGATGTTGGTACACTTGAAGTTGTCCCAGAGGCTCCTTACACTATCTTCAAATTTTTGGATTCTTTTTTCTTTTTGCTTTTCCAGTTGAGTGTTTTTTGCTTCTTTGTATTTCAAATCTTTGACTTGATTCTTGCGTTCCTCTAGTCTGCTGTTAGGTCTCTGTATAATATTTTTTATTTCAGTCAGTGTATGTTTAATTTCTAGTTGGTCCTTTTTCATATCCTCGAGGGTCTCGCCAAATTTATTGGCCTTTTCTAGGATATTCTTGAAAAACCTTATAACCATGGTTTTGAACTCTATATCCAGTTGTTTGCTTTCCTTCATTTCTTTCATTTGTGATCTGTTTCTTTGTCTCCACATTTTTGTTGCTTCCCTGAGTTGGTAGGGTAGCTTTGTGTGCTAGGTGTCCTATATGGCCCAGTGGCTCAGCCTCCACAGTTACCTGAGGTGGACATTCTTAGTGCACCCCTTTGTGGACTGTGGGTACAGCCTTGTTGTTGTTAAGTCTTGATTGTTGTTGGTATCACTGGAAGGAATTGACCTCCAGGCCAATTGGCTGTGAGGATCAGCTGTGTCTACACCAGGAGAACTTCTGTGCTGGAGACAGCCTTATAGGATTAGACTTGCCAAATTGCAAAAGCCTCTGTGCTCAGCTTGGATGGGGCGGAGTCTCAGGGCGGAGCAGACAGCCTTGGCTTCCCGTCAGCCCTGTCCTGTGAGGCCCCTGGGTCTCAGTGTCCCTCAGTAATCGCTGTAAGCACCTCTAAGAGAAAGCCGCCCTTGAGTTTCGCCTGCTGCCAGACAGTCCAGTTTCTCCCCGAATGGGTCTGGGTTCCCAGATTCTCGCCCGGAACTAGAGTTCAGTGCAGTCGGGAGCTTCCGTCTCCCTCCCGCTTGAGAAAGCCAGCCGCCTGTGCACACAGCCGCCCATCCTCTCCGCGTGCGAGGCTCCGTACCTCTGCCTCCTGCAGCTCCTCTGCATCTCAATGTGCTTTCCTCTTTCCTTCTAGTTGTAGAATTTCCACTCAGCCAGCTTTCCTGTGGTTCTGGATGGTGTCCGTTCTGTCTTCTAGTTGTAGTTTTGATATTGTTGTGCGAGGCAGCAGTTTAGGTGTTTACCTATGCCGCCATCTTGGTTTCTGGGCTGGTGTCCACACTCCTTATTTGTTTATTTTTATTATTATTTCCAATCCTCACCTGAGGATATTTTCCCATTGGTTTTTAGAGAGAGTGGAAGGGAGGGGGAAAGAGAGAGAAACATCAATGTGAGAGAGACACATCGATTGGTTGCCTCCCGCACAAGCCCCCACCAGGTCCCAGGCTGGGCCAGGGAGGAGTCTGCCACCGAGATACGTGCCCTTGACCGGAATCGAACCCAAGACCCTTTGATCCGCAGGCTGACGATCTATCCACTGAGCCAAACTGGCTAGGGCTGTTCATACTTTTTAAAAATAAATATAAGGAAAATTATAAGAAGGTAAAGGAGAGCTCACAGAGACGCACCTGTGATTCGTACTCGGTGCAAAGCAGGGGTCAGAGCGGCGCCCCCCTGTGTATCATCTTCCCCCCAAGTGGGTGCCCAGGTAAAGCCGGGCCCAGCTGCCGGCACAGGTGTGGGCCACGTGGGCGTGGACGCTGCGTGCTGCCTTTCCCTTCTCCTAGGTAAGCGCAAACACCTGCGCCCAGGATGTCCGAGGGCCGCAGCAGCCCTGCCCCCTCAGGGCTTCTCTGCATCCACCCGAAGGCCCTTCCTCCGTTCCTCCCCGGCCCCGGCTGGATGAGCAGCGGGAACAGCGCCTCTGGCGTTTTGCTCACTCCCCGTTCTGCGCCGTGGGTAGGGCCAGCGCGTAGTGGAAATTCAGTCCATGTTTGCAGGAGGCTGCGTGGCCTCACCTCACCCTGCCCGGCTCTGCTTCTGGGCTGCAGGTGGGACCAGGGCTGGAGACGCGGCTCCGCGCGGAGGAGCCACCAGGGGGCGCTGTTGACCGCGGCCCAGCCGTCGCGGCTCTGCGGGCAAAGGGAGATTCGGGCCATGGGCTGGGCTCCGCTGGGTGCTGTGGCTGTCAGTAGCCCTCAGGGAGGAACGCAGCTTGGTTCTGGTAGAGCAGCATGTCAGACTCACGGCCTGCAGGCCTCATGTCTCGTTTGTTTGACCCGTGTTAGCCTTTGAGTTGGACGTTTGTTGTAGAAGTAGGTGAACTGGACGTGGTGGTCATCATCTTATTTTATTTAATTTTTTTTCCAAAATATATTTTTTTTATTGATTTCAGAGAGGAAGGGAGAGGGAGAGAGAAATAGAAACATCCATGATAAGAGAGAGTCACTGATCGGCTGCCTCCTGCACGGATCAAGCCCACAACCTGGGCATGTGCCCTGACTGGGAATTGAACCCAGGACCCTTCAGTTCGCAGGCTGACGCTCTATCCACTGAGCAAAACTGGCCAGAGCATCATCATCTTGTAGAGCCAGGTGCAGATACCGTGCAAAGGCCCCAAGGCTCAAATAAGCTGGAGTCTGGTGTGTCTGAGTGGAGCTCAGGGAGCAAAGGACAGAGTTACAGGAATGGAGGGGACGGAGCTGGAATTAGTGGGGCCGGAGGCAGGGAGGGTGCTGGATGGAGCTGTGGGCATGTGGTGAGTGGTCCGGGGGATGAATACGGTGCAGGTGAGCGGTACCTGGTGGCACTCCATCTGCATGCAGTCAACTGTGCCTGCTCCGGCCATCCCTGACCTTCTCCGACTGGGTGAGCTTCCCCGCCAGCTCCCCATCACCGTGCCCAGCAATGCAGAGGCCCCGGGACCCTCCTGCGTTGAACCGCCAGCGCGTCAATGGGAGCAGTTCAGGGCCCTCGGGGGGAAGGCGTGGGGTTGGGGCTCTGGTTGGCGGTCTGGGGCTCACGGGAGACGGGACACTTTGAGGAAGCAGGGGATTGGCTGTTGGGTGTCTCGATATGTCTGGTCCAGGAGGAAGTCAGTCGTCCATCTCAGATGAGGGGTGGTGGCTGTTCTGTGGGGATCCCGGGCCATTGCTTTGTGTGTGGCTGGACAGCTATGGAGTGGCCTGGCTGCCTCGCCTGGTTGAGCTCTCAGCAGGAGGTGTGTACGCGTCCTGCGGGCAGTCCAGGCGCTGGCAAGGCCACTGGCTCTTTCTCCTGTGACCCTCCTGGCCCATCTCCGCAGCCGCCCCAGGACGCTCAGGCGCTGAGCCACGGCGGCCAAAATGCCTTTCCGTGAAGTGATCTGGGAGCTTTTACCACAGCGAGCACGTCACACTCACAGCTCACACGGGCAAACAAACAGGTCTAAGTATACGTGGCTGCAAAACCAAAGCTTCCATTGTCACAGAAACGTCGGTTCATCTCGATAGAGGCATGCTGGACACAGAGGGCTGAAATAGATGAGTCATCGTTAACATAAAATAATAGAACATTTTAATAAAATTAGTATTTTTTCTTGAACATTCACTTACCAGACACTGAATAACTGCACAAATGAATAAGCGTAACACAAATAAACCTATTTTTCTTGTTCTCCAAAAGCGAAGTATTTCCTGTTGCACACACCAAACAACTCAGTCCAAGACCAATGACGTGGCCATCGGCTGCTAGAATATTCGCTGCTGGTGTTCGTGGGGAGACATGGTGCGCCTACGCGTAGGGGAAACGAATGCAACACGGTGATAGTCATCCGTCATCAGCGAACGTTGTAGTTCGTTATTAATAACTGTGTATAACAGGATATTGTAAAAATAAAGCTACGAAATTTTTATTAAAACGTTTCTTACACACCGTTATAGTGGCGGGGCCGCAAAAACATTCGTTGTGGGCCGCCTGCGGCCTGCGGGCTGCGAGTTTGACCTGCTTGCATTACAGTGTATTTGAAACTGATTTCAAACATTTTTGTTTTACGCGTAAGTGAAAGGGTTTGAGAGGCAGCTCATCCTAGGAAGCACTGCCTCCCGCGGTGGCTGCCTGTGCTGAGATCTGCTGTGGCTGCTGGAGGAGCTCCCCTGGGGGCTGGGGACCGAGAGCTCGTGTGTGTTCCTGAGCCAGGCAGCGGGGTCTCCTGCGCAGAGAAAGCTTGTGGCCAGTCGCAGGCACCACTTCTGCTGGGAGCAGGTGACATTTCTGAAGTTCCATTTGTGAGTGTGAAAGCATCACACATGATCCTCTTCTTTTTTATTTTTTAAATATTTTTTTATTGACTGCAGAGAGGAAGGGAGCCCTCCCCTCTGCTCCACTGAGCCACGTGGGCCAGGCCCACACGGACATTCCGGACAAGATGAGAGCACACACCAGAGGCTTCTGAGGGGGACAGACTCACTGGAGACACCGTCCGCCTCCCCCAGAGGCCCCAGCCGCATGCTCTGGCTCCTTTAAAAGCATGTCCTGCCCTCGCCGGGTTGGCTCAGTGGATAGAGCGTGGGCTGTGGACTCAAGGGTCCCAGGTTCGATTCCTGGTCAAGAGCACATGCCCAGGTTGTGGGCTTGATCCCCAGTGGGAGGGGGTCGGGTAGGGGGGTGCAGGAGGCAGCCAATCAATGATTCTCTCTCGTCATTGATGTTTCTCTCCCTCTCCCTCTCCTTCCTCTCTGAAGTCAATGATAAATATTTTAAAAAATAATAAATAAAAGCATGTTCTGATCCCGCCTTTTCCCAGATCTTCCATGTTCCGTCTCAGAAAGAGCACCTAGGCCGTCGCCGCCCCTCTGGGCACCCCACGAAGCCCTCTCGGGGTCTGGGCTCCCCAGACTGAGGCGGCAGCACAGCCTGGTCCCCAGCTGACCCTGGGCCACACGGAGTAAGTGCCCCTGCCCCGCATCCCCAGGAGGCCCAACCTGAGCTGCCTCCGCTGCAGCGAGAGGAGGAGACACTGGAAACATCCTGTCGGTAATGGACGGTGGGGCGGGGGGGGGGGGGGGGGAGGGCCCAGGCCGAGACCCACGCTGGCTGTCGGGGACGGAACGGATGCCCCAGAGCAGGGGTGAGGGGCGCTCAGGGACACCAGGGCGCCGAGCCCTGGCCTGGAGAGCGGACAGGGCGGTCACCACCGATGCGCAGACCCCTGTGCAGAGCGGCCCTTCCCGTGAGTCTAAGGCCCGACTCCCCACGTCGGGCTGCACTCGCTGTGCGTGAACATGGGTCGCTTGGTAAACGGGCTTCCAGAACGTCTAGCTCTTTGCCTGGAGTCCAGGACAGGCACCTGAGTCTGGCTCAGAGGTTTAAAAAGTCTCTTTGTCCAGTCCCATTTTCTGAAATGTTCTTTCCCAGCAGAGGCCTGGACTAGCCACCAGGGGGCAGTGTTGCCCGGGAAATGAGAGCGGGTGGCGGGATGCAGCCCTTTCCAGGGGAAGGGCAAGTGCAGGGACCACCGGGAGTGCCCGCAGGGCGGGCGAGCAGGCGCCTGGCTGGGACCGCGGCCTCGCCTGGCCTGGGAGTCACCGTGGAATGAGGTGGCTTGGGGAGAGGCTGCCGGCCTTCCTCGAAGGGACAAAGGGTTACTGTTCTGTGTGCGACGCCTCTTAAAGCCGGGAGACGGGTGCCCAGCTCTCCCTGTGGGTTTGTGGTTTGCATTTTGTGTGCAGGACACGGCAGCCCCACCAGGAAGCTGCCCACCCTGCCCCTGCCCCCGCCCCCTGCAGCCTGTGGGCTCCGTGGACTTCCTGTCCACCTGCTCTGCCTGCCGGAGGTGTTGGTGGTCAGCGAGCGGCCATCATAAGGAGCTTGACCGCTGAGCACAGATCGGCTGCCCTGGGTGCTGTCAGGACCAGCCGGACTGGGACAGAGTGGTCAGCGGCTTGGAGGGGTCGTGCTGGACAGGCTCAGCCACCGAGGACCCCCTGCCGCGCACCCCTCTGGCCCCACGGCAGCGAACGCGCCAGCACCTGGGCAAGGTGTCCCTGGTGAAGGGACAGCCCCTCACCTGCTCATCTGTTTCCTTCATCTCAAGTCAGAGGGCCTGGCAGCCAAACCTGGGGCCTGGGGCCCTGCGGACAGCGTGGCCTGGGGCTTCCCTTCCACCGAGAGACCCAGGCAAGTCCAGGTGCGGTCCTGCCTGGGACTGGGAGAGGCGTTAGCGCAAGAAAGTCAAATAAAGGCCCTGACTGGTGTGGCTCAGTGGATAGAGCGTCGGCCTGCGGACTGAAGGGTCCCGGGTTCGATTCCGGGTCAAGGGCATGTACCTTGGTTGCAGGCACATCCCCAGTGGGAGGTGTGCAGGAGGCAGCTGATCGATGTTTCTCTCTCATCGATGTTTCTAACTCTCTATCCCTCTCCATCTCTGTAAAAAAATCAATAAAATATATATTTTTTTAAAAAAAGTCAAATAAAGGGGCCCTTCCCTGGCCCTCAAACAGCAGGGTTTTAGCTTCTGATAGAACAGCCCCCCCTTTCCCCTGGTAGACCTGCCTGGACACTGGACTGCTACCTGGCGTGGACCAAACTCACAGGAGAGGAACATTGTGATTGTCAGGAAACTGAGCCCCAGCCTCCTGCGGGGGGGGGGGGGGGGGGGCGGGGAACAACCCCAAATGCTTTTTGGCTCCGAAGTCCAGCGGCACCCTCAGCTCGAATTGTGATGTGCTCCTTCCATTGTCTTAGAAACAGCCAAGCGCCCCCCCCCACACACACCCCGTGCTCCCAGCAGAGGGCGTGCAGGAGGCAGCCAGCCCACAGCGATCTCCCTCTCAAGTCAGATGTTTTTCTCTCTCTAAAAATCAATTAAAAATCGTTTTTTAAAAAATAGCCCCCAAAGCAGAATTTTAGCCCATCAGAGTCAGTCGACTGTCCACGGATGCTCTGAGTCCTCGGCTCACAGCTGCCACCTCCTGAGACGCCTCCCTGCCCCCTGCTCTGGGGGTGCCGTCTCTCTCTCTCTCTCTCTCTGTCTGTCTCTGTCCCTCTTTCTCTCTCTGTCTCTGTCCCTCTTTCTCTCTCTGTCTCTGTCTCTCTGTCTCTGTCCTCTTTCTGTCTCTCTCTCAGTCTCTCTCTCTCTGTTCCTCTCTCTGTGTCTCTGCCTCTGTGTATCTATTCTTCTCTCTGTCCCTGTCTCTCTATCTCTGCCTGTCCTGTGTCTCTGTCCCTGTGTGTCTGTCTGTCTGTTTCTCTCTCTGTCCCTGTGTGTCTGTCCCTGTGTGTCTGTCTCTCTGTCTCTGTCCCTCTATCTGTCTCTGTCTCTGTCCCTGTGTGTCTGTCTCTCTGTCTCTGTCTCTGTCCCTGTGTGTCTGTCTGTCTGTGTGTCTGTCTCTCTGTCTCTGTCCCTGTGTGTCTGTCTCTCTGTCTCTGTCTCTGTCCCTGTGTGTCTGTCTGTCTGTGTGTCTGTCTCTCTGTCTCTGTCCCTGTGTGTCTGTCTCTCTGTCTCTGTCTCTGTCCCTGTGTGTCTGTCTGTCTGTGTGTCTGTCTCTCTGTCTCTGTCCCTGTGTGCATGTCCCTGTGTGTCTGTCCCTGTGTGTCTGTCTCTCTGTCTCTGTCCCTCTATCTGTCTCTGTCTCTGTCCCTGTGTGTCTGTCTGTCTCCCTGTGTCTCTCTGTCTCTGTCCCTGTGTCTGTCTGTGTGTCTGTCTCTCTGTCTCTGTCCCTGTGTGTCTGTCTCTCTGTCTCTGTCTCTGTCCCTGTGTGTATGTCCCTGTGTGTCTATGTGTCTCTCTGTCTCTGTCCCTGTGTCTGTCTCTCTGTCTCTGTCTCTGTCCCTGTGTGTATGTCCCTGTGTGTCTATGTGTCTCTCTGTCTCTGTCCCTGTGTCTGTCTCTCTGTCTCTGTCTCTGTCTCTGTGTGTCTGTCTCCCTGTGTCTGTCTCTCTGTCTCTGTCTCTGTCCCTGTGTGTCTGTCTGTCTGTGTGTCTGTCTCTCTGTCTCTGTCCCTCTATCTGTCTCTGTCTCTGTCCCTGTGTGTCTGTCTGTCTGTGTGTCTGTCTATCTGTCTCTGTCTCTGTCCCTCTATCTGTCTCTGTGTGTCTGTCTCTCTGTCTCTGTCTCTGTCTCTGTGTGTCTGTCTCCCTGTGTCTGTCTGTCTGTCCCTCTCTCCTGTATCAGTGGAAAGGAAGACTCCCAAGTGGACAGCAGAGCCGAGTCCCTGAACCTGTTTGAGGAGCCGCTCTGGTGTCCTAAGTGCCACCAGCCTGTGACCCGACCGAGCGGATGGCAGCAGGGCTTCCCCCCAACCCCAGCGGGGGCCAGGGCGGTGCCCCGCAGCGTGGTACGAGCAGAGTCCCCGAGACCAGCGCAGAGCGGGGTCCCGCTGGCGGCCCTCACGTACACAAGCTGATGGCCCCTGTGCCCTGTGGAAAGAGACAGGCCCTGGGGTCTCAGCTGCCCCGGGGACTGCGGCCACCCTAGGAGGGGCAGGGACAGTGCTGTGAGGTCTGGGCACTGGGCTGGGCACCTCTGGGCCCGGGAAGGGGGCATGGCTCCCACAGGCTTCTTCGGGGGCCTGGGCCCAGTCCCCTTCCCTCCTTGCCGGTGGGTGGTCAGAGTGGGTGGAGGACGGACTGGAACATGACTCATCAGTTTCCCAGGCGCCCCAGCCCCGGGACTTAACGCTTTCCCGAGATAAGGCCTAAGGCCGGCAGCCATTCATAACCACCCTGTCAAACAGACAGAAACTGCCTCACGGGGTCCACGGGAACAGAATCTACAGTGTGACCCCCAAGGCTGGTCACCCGATGAGGACCAAGTCCCTCGCCAGCACCGTGCAGGGGGCAGAGGCCTGGACAGATGGGGGCGGGGGGGGGCGTCCGCAGGTGGGAGGGGCAGTGCCGGCTGTTGACCGCTCCTCAGAGACCCGCTCAGGGGGGCCGGCAGGCAGAGGGGGTGCCTGGGATGCAGGGTGATCAGGGAGAGCCCTGATGAGGCTGGGCACACGGGGACGACAGTCCCCTCCCGGCCTCGGCAGGCCCCGCTCCCACCCTGGGGACAGGGAACTCTTGGGCATCTGTTGGGCCCACTGCCACTGGTCTGCCCGCGGGTGCCCGCCGTCAGTGTGTCCTTGATCTACCAATCGACCGATTTCCCAGTGACACTGCGCGTTTTTCTACTAGTCTTTTGTTTTCATCTTTTTCTTAAAAACATATTTTTATTGATTTCAGAGAGGGAGGGAGAGATAGAAACATCCATGAAGAGAGAGAATCGTGGATTAACTGCCTCCTGCATGCCCCATACTGGGGCTCCAGCTCACAACCCCGGCATGTGCCCTGACCGGGAATCGAACCCTGACCTCCTGGTTCATAGGTCGGCATTCAACCCCTGAGCCATGCATGCGGGCGGGCTGTTTGCATCTGAATTGCAAATACCTGTGGCTGGGACGTGCGCCCGCACAGGCCATCGCCAGCAGGGTGCCTGCACCCGAGATAGGCGCCATGGAAACGGCCTGGGAATGGCCAGGTGTCCACCCGCAGGGCAGCTGCTTAACGTCATTAGCGATGAGGGGCCGCCTGCACGCGGTGCAGCTGGTGACGTTAGATGGTCCTGTTCTGGAGGCAGCAGGGTGCCCGCACCCCCGCCAGCACCGGGCAGCAGGCTGCCTGCTGCTCCGCTTACCTCCCTCTGCGGCCTGGCCCCAGTGAGCCTGGCCCGAGGGTCCTGCCGCGATGCAGGGATGAGCAGTGTACGAACTGTCCCCACAGAGCACAGCCTGCGAGTCACTCACCACACCTTGTCAGGAGCGGGAGACCAACCTTCCCCTCCATAAACCGCAGGAAGGGAACCAAAGAAGGGACTGGTAGAGAGAAGCTTACGGGAAAGAAATGGAGACGGAAAGACCCAGGAAGCCTAATGGAACTGACCCCCGGGCTGGTCTGTGATGAGACCTGGCGGGTGGGGCCCAGGGGAGAAGAGCAGTGTGTCCAGGGGGACCCGGGTGCCCCCGGCCCCACGGGAGACCGCGCTGTCGCTTCCCTTTGACCAGGGACACGGGGCCAGCTCCCAGAATACCCAGGAAGAAATGAAAAGGGGTTGATCCACGGGCCACAAGCTATAAAACTGAATTACCTAGCTTGATTGAACAATGAAACTTGTGAGGGGGAGAGAGCCACGCAAATCTGTCCCAGAGACGGGGTGTCCCGGAGCCATTGCCCTCACGGGTGGTCTGCAACGGCCCCGACGCTCTGGACGCCGGCCAGCCAGGCTCTGCAGGGCCCTCAGGTTTTGTCCTGAGCAAAGCAGTGGCGCCTGCAGCTCCGAAGAGGCAGTGGCCAGGACGGGGTGTGTGAGACCACCGCCGCCTCCTATGGCCACGGCCCGTGGGCAGGGAGACAGAGGGGGGATGGCCGTCAGGAGGGGAAAGCCTGGGCATGTTACCAGGGATGGCAGCTGACACGGGAAGGCCGGGGCTCCCCGGCAGGGCCAGTCAGAGGCAGGGTTCTGAGGGGCCGAGACAGGACCCGCTGTGGGTGGGATGGGGACTGTCGGGGTCAGCCTGGGGAACGGTGACCCTGTGTCGGGAAGTGGGGGTCACGCAGTCCATGCAGGGACGAGCAGACAGGCAGGTGCCTGCGAGGCAGCCAGGACGTGCCTGGGCAGTGGGTTTCAGGAGAGAATGCCTTGCATACAGATGTCATGCAGAGAGATGGAGAAGAGATAGAGAAGATAGAGATAGAGAAGAAAGGAAGAACAGGAGGAGGAGGGAGGGGGGAGGAGGAGGAGGAGGAGGAGAGGAGGGAGAAGGTCAGAGGGAGTTCAGGGTCCCACAGATGGGGACAGGCAGAGGCCCATGGGCACCGAGAGGACACGATTGGAAAGGGACCTTCCGTGGTGGAAGATGCTGATTGCCCATACCTGTGCTGGGTGATGGGTAACAAGTACACCTCAGCCTGGGACTGGTCACTGGGGAAAATAAACACCCTCAGCCCCCACCTCCTCCAGCCACACGGGGGGTAGGCAGCTCTGCTCCCCGGAAGGCTGTGCCCCAGCCGGGCTCCGTGGGACAGAGAGGGTCAGACACAGAGGACCTCGTCCCTGCGGGAGGGCGGGATCACCAGCCAGCACATGGGCATCGCCCCTGCCCAGAGCACCCGGCAGTGGGCACAGTGACGGGGCCCAGGCGACACGTACACAGACAGCAGTCGCTCAGCAGGTAGCAGACTTGTCGCCACCAGCAACCTTGTGGCTTGGGGACAGCGAGCCCTGAGCAGCAGGCAGCCCCTCCCGGGCCTGGGCGCCCACAGCGGCAGGCGCCTGAGTGACCAGCTGCAGATGGGGCTCCATCAGGGGTGCTGGGCTGCGTCTGGAGCCCACGGCGGGCACGTCAGGCACCCGGGGCCCCGCTGACCGCCTCTCCCACACTGACCGGGGCTGTGAGCTGAACCTGAGATCAGCTGAGGGAGATCCCGTGGGCTCTGACTCCTGGGCCAGGGCCCCCTGACTGTGTGTGGGAAAGGTCTGCATGGACACTGCTGTCCAGCAGGGGGCAGGTGTGGGCGCGGGCTAGGCTGAGCTCACCTGGCTGCAGGGCTGGGCTGGGGCTGCCTGAGGGACAGGGGAGCGACTTGGGCGCTGGGGTCTCCCCTGCAGCATCGGGGACCAGCCCACCTCACCGCCCTGGAGGTTAACCTTCATTCTAAGCCCTTCACCTGGGGCAGTGGTCGGCAACCTCATTAGCACAGCCAAATACCAACAGGACAATGATAGAAATTTCTTTTGAGAGCCACATTTTTTAAACTTAAACTTCTTCTAACACCATTTCTTTAAAATAGACTCGCCCAGGCCGTGGTATTTTGAGGAAGAGCCACACTCAAGGGGCCAAAGAGCCGCATGTGGCTCACGAGCCGCAGTTTGCTGACCACTGACCTGGGTTGAAGCCGTCCGTCCTGGACTAGCACCTGGGCTCACGGTGGCCGGCGGGGCAGCCCCTGTCCTGCCTCCAGGAGCCCATCTACTCTGTGAGGAGGAAGGGCCCCTTCCCAGCCGGGACGGGGAGACGGGGTCGTGACACAGCTGTCACCTCCTGGATCCCCACAGCCTCATCTTCCCACCGGCCCCGGGGCCCTCTCACCCCTCCACACGCCCAGGACAGGGACATGGGACTTCCCGTCTCACTCAGACACGGACACACCGCGGTGTGTGTGACCCTGTGCACACGGCCCTTTGTCATTAGAGAAACAGGGGCAGGTGTCTCCAAACCACCCAGAGTCACTGGACAGTCACGCGCCCGGCGTGTGGGAAGACCCCTGAGGAACACAGGGCGGCCCGGTCACCCTCAGTCCAGAGCCGTCACGATGCACTCACCGCCCACCCAGAGGAAAGGGGCTGAAGGGGGTGTGCACCGTGTCTGAAGTGCGGAACCACATCGTGAACAAGCAAGAAGAGAAACGAGGGGAGACATGACGGAGCCGTGGGCCCGGGGCAGGCGTGGGGCGGGGTGCCGCAGGCACGGGGACACTTTCTGGGCACGGCCCGCAGGCCCCGCCCGAGCCGCCCCGAGCCCACAGGGCCGCTTCCCGCTGCTGTCGATCCGCAGAAGCACCAGCAGGCCCTGCGGGAGGAACGCTGGCTAAAGGTCCCGCCGTGGTCACGGGAAGGCACGGCCGCCCTGGAATGCTGCGAGCCACAAACCGGTGTCAGGACCAGGAATGTCGTGGGAAACGCACCACGTCCTGCGCAGCTGGCATCGCCGCGACTTTGCCAGGAGACGTCAGGGCCTGGAGCTGACGCTGGAGGCCCAGGGAGGAGGGAGGCGGGGGACCCGGCGCTGGGACCGGGTCCACTTCAGTCCATGGGTTTTTTACAACAAAAAGTGTCCTAACTTCTCAGAACCTACTAGCTGTTTCTGGAAAGCGAGTATATCACAGACCACCCAGCCACCAGGCTCCCACGGGCAGAGCCGACCTTCTTGCACACGTGTGTGAGGGTGGATGTCGGCCGTGGAGGCTGGTGGAGGAGCCCCGACACACACCAGGCGCCCCAGCTCCTCGGTCTCTGCTCCCTGACCCGGCGCCCTTAGGTCTGACAGGGCTGCTGGGCGCCTGCCCTGTCCTCACGCTCCAGGAAGCAGCCAGGAGCACGGGCTGGGCTGGGGCTGGGGCTGAGGACAAGGAGGCTCCAGCCAGCTCAGTGTGATTCTGTTAAGACACAGAGTTACACGGCGTGTCCGTGTGACCCCCAACCCCACTCCCACGAATGTCCCCCAACAGCTGAGAGCGGAGGTTCCAACAGGTCGCGCTCACCCAGGCGCTCAGCAGCCCAAAGCCGGGGCAGCCGCGTGTCCACAGGCACCGGGATGCACAGACGTGGCCCTGCACACGGAGCCTCCCTCGGCACCAACAGGAAGGCCGTTCTGACACCTGCGCCCGGGGACGCCCGCGGACACTCAGGCCCAGGGGACAGGAGGGCGGACAGGAGCCTGCCTGGGGGGTCAGACACCTGAGCGGCCCTTTCTCCGTGGCCGGGGGCAGGGATGCGGCCGGGGCTGTGAGGGCCAGGGTGGCCTGGAGGAAGGGCAGGGGACAGCGGCGGCCCAGCCACCGGGCCCAGGGGTGACGGCTCACGGCAGCGAGCGGAGGGAGTGCGCGGGGGCGGGGGGGAGGGCTGGGGCATTCGGGTCGGCATCCCCCGTGGGCGGAGGGGCTGCCTTTGTCCTGGAGGCTTTGGGGAGCAGGTGGGGACTCCCGGGGCCAGAGGATGGACCTACTGACCTCGCCCCCTGGGAGGGAGCTGTCGGCCCAGCCAAGGCCAGGGGCCGGGTGCTGAGCTGCTGCTCAGAGGGGCCTGGGAGCCTCTGCCCGGACGCTCCCGTGGGTGCTGAGGCCCTTCACCAAAGCCGGTCACATGGGGTCAGGTGGGCTGAGGGTCGGACAAGCCGTGGGGCGTGTGGTGATGTGGCTCCAACAGCGTGTGGGGCCCATGGCCACAGAGTCAGAGCACAGGGACCCCAGGATGTCATGCTTGTCCACGTGGCTCTGGGGCCTAAGAGGACAGGGGGCGACCGGGCCTGTGGGGGAGAGTGGGGTCACAGCCCCCCAAACAGCCCCAGTCCCCACAGCTGGAGCCACCGCCCCACAGCTCCTCCAGGGCCATCACTGACCCCCACCAGCTCCTGCCCACAAGGGTCCGCACACTCGGTCCCCGTCCCCTCAGTGTGCGTGGACGGTCCTAGATCCTGGGTCCCCTCTCGGCCTCTGCTCCCAGAACACTCCAGAGGTTCCGCCGTCCCGTCCAACAGGCCGGTTTGGGGCAGAGAAGGGCCCTGCCTCCAGCTGAGGTGCTGTCTCAGGCTGAAGGCACTTCTGTCCCTCTCCCAGGGCCCCACTCCCCCCAGGCACTGCCCACCCAGCTCGGGCTGACCCTAGGGGCCAGGCCCAGGGCCGAGGGGTCCCAGATGGGGTCGTGGGGAGATGGAGTGACTGGTGGGGAGCCCCCATGGTCCCGGGGGACCCCGGCGAGCCCTGCACAGCATTACTGCCACATGAAAGGGAAGGGGGTGGGGGGCGGCCTTGGTGTCCTGTAAACACGCTGATTTCTCAACGTAAACCAGATTCCAGCCCAGGACACAGATAAACATCTGCGTCAGCGCCCCCGCCCCAGGGGCCCGGGCCTGGTATCGCCGCCTCTGGGGCCTGTCAGAGTGACCGCTGACACGTTTCACAATCAGGCAGGACTGGTCTCGCATTCCTTCCCCAAATCCCCCTGATCTCTGCAATGTCAGGTCTTCTCAAAAACACAAATATTTGGTAACTAAACGACCAAGTGGAAAAAGCATAGGATGTTTTCTCAACTGGAAAATGCCAACTAAGGAAGGGAATTCTGCGTTTCGCCCACCTTGGGCTGAGCTGGGAGCTTATCTCTCTGGGAAGAATCTGCTGAGGCCAGGGGGCGGGCGGGGCGGCCTGAGCCGCCTCTGGGAGCTTGGCCTGGGCGGGGGGAGGGGGTCCTGCGGGGAGGGCCCGGAGAGGGGCCCAGCAGCCCCGACTCTGGGACCCCGGTTTTGGGGATGGAGGCCCCGATGTTGTGAGCAGCTATGGGGCAGCACCAAGGACAGTGGCCTCGGCTGCAATGTGGGGGATGAGCTGAGCCTCCTGCCCTGCTGTGTCCCACCCTGTCCCTCTCCTGCCTGGAGCTCGGCCTTGTGGGGAGGGAGCGGCTCCCTGACAGTCAGCCTGGCTCTGCCCCCATCTCTGGTCGGGGGGCTCCCTTCCTCAGCACCCACTCAGAATCTGGTCCTGTGGGGGCCTGGCCTGGAGTCTGCGAGGTGGGGAGGTGTGGGGCCTGCGCTGCTAACACGGGTGCCCCTCTGCCTTCAGGGCAGGCCCCGGACCCCATCCTGTTCTAGAGACAAGTCTGTAGGGAAGGGTCATTCTGCCTGGGGGACCCTGACCCAGGGTTGGGCCCCAGATTGAGCCCCGTGCGCCCTTCTTTTCTGCAGCCATGAGCTGAGAAGGATTGTACATGTTTAATGCTTAACAGAAATCAGAGGGTAACACTTTGTGCCACGTGAAAACCACGGGACTTTCCACTCAGTGACTGCTTTCTTGGGGCGCAGTCACCCCTCCATTCACGACGGCAGAGCAGAGCCCTGGCCGCAGCGCCGGCGGCGGGAGCATTTGCCACGCCCTGAGCCCACCCGTGCACAGGAGTCTCAGGTCCCCACAGCAGGGCCCGCCTCTGGGGTCTCCTCACGTAGAAGCCCTCGGCCGAGTCCAGGAGCCGAAGGGACGGGGTAGGGAACCTCCTTTCTGCCAAAGGCCACCTGGATGTTTACAACATTATTCACGGGCCACACAGGTACCCCTTCACCATCAGCCTGCTCTCCTTGGTCACATGTAACTCACTCGCCCTCACGCCACGGGAGGGCCAGACCCAGAGGCTTCGGTCCGCGGGCCGGACGTCCCCCACCCCCGGCTCAGAAAGTGTCCCCTGCGTCCGAGTGGTGATGACTCTCCAGATCCTTGGGTTCCAGAATGCCTGGCCAATCCCCACGTGCATTTTGGAATATTAGCTTCTGGGGGTTCGGGTGAGGGACCGATGGCAGAGGTGGTCCCACCCCTGAGGGTGTCCCCGTCAACTGGGCAGGACACAGAAGGGACGCCACCTGGCGCCCTGGGTCCTGGGTACGGCCCCACCGTGGCCTCGGTGCCAGGAGGGCCCCCAGGCCCCCGAGGAGCCGGAGCACAGGGTCCCCCTCTCTGGTGCACAGCCCCGCAGGGCACCCCGCGTCTGGGTTGGACACCAGGTGCCTTGTGCTCACTCTGAAGGAGAACGAACCCCGCATGTGGTTCCCTGGCCTAGGGCACCAGGAGAGCCACAGAGAGTGGGGCTCTGAGCGGGCCCGGGGGGCCGGGGACTGCTCGGGGGGCAGTGAGGGGGACCCCGGAAGGGCTGAGCGGGCCGGGCTGGTGGGAGAGTTATTTCCCAGGAGTCTCCAGGGCAGAGGCTGGAATGGCCTTGTTTACCTTTTGCCGGGAGCCAGAGCCCGGCTGACTTTCCTGATAAGGCACGTCCTCGCTCTCAGTTCAGCCGCCTGTGCATTCCAGGGGCGGGGGGGCGGGGGGGCAGCAGATACCGCCTGGAGCCTGGAGCCGCTGGGATCAGCGCTTCCTGCCCTCCTCGGGGCTGTGACCTTGTGCCTGGTGCTCAAGCCCCCGCTGGGGCCCTCACGCTGTCCATTTGGGGAGCAGGAGTGGGGGAGGGAGAGCAGAAGGGTCCCCCATTACCTGTGTGTGACAGGCAGCCCCAGACATCTCTGCGAAGCCCGTGCTGTCCCCCTGCCCCACGCCACCCAATTCACAATTGAGGAGACATGCTCAGAGGGACTGAGGGCTGGCCAAGGTCACCCGTACTGAGGGCCATGCTGGGGTCGGCACCCCAAAAAGTCTCCATGGCGTCCGACAGTGTGTACAGACATCAGTCCAAAGTATGAGCCACAGAACTTCCTTCCCAGCTAAAGTCACCTTCTCGCAGACGCAGGAGAAGAGTCGGGTCCCGGGGACTGTGTCAGGGGGAGCCCCTGCCCAGGCCTCGCTGGTGCTCGGCCCCTCACGTCAGCAGGCCCAGCACCCCTCAATGGAGCTGGATTCCTCGGTGCTTTCTGCCAGGGTTGCCTCTCCACGTGGGCACTGTCGGGCGTCACGAGCCCCTGGGGGCTGAAGGCCACTTCCCTGTGGATCCCGGTTCCCTGTGGATCCCAGTTCCCTGTGGATCCTGGTTCCCTGTGGATCCCAATTCCCTGTGGATCCTAGGCCTCCAGTCCTGGCAGCCGGTTCTCCTGAGAGACAGACCAGCCCGTGTGCACATGGGGGTGCCTGTCTGTGAAGGGTTACCCTAAGGATGGGCTCGGGAGATGATGGGGTGAGCCCAAAATCTGCAGGAGCCCAGCAAGCTGGAGGCCCCGAGAGCAAATGGCGCCCCTGAAGTCAAAAGGCCGTCTGCCGGGACTCCCTCTCCCCCAGGGAGCTCAGTCCTTGCTCTGCTCAGGCCTTCAACTGATGAGATGAGGCCCACCCAGCTCGCAGAAGACCATCCGCTTCACGCCACGTCCAGGAAAGTAAATGTTACAGGCCCAGCCCCAACCTCCTGAGTGGACACATACAATTAACCACCACAGACGACTTAGCGTTCATCGTGATGAGCTCAGACGAGGATTTTTCACCCTGGCTGGCAGGCTCCGTCGGCTGGAGTGTGGTCTGACCCAGGCTCTGAAGGGTCTTGGGTTTAATTCCCAGTCAGGGCACATGCCCAGGTTGTGCGTTCGATCCCCCATCAGGGTGTGTGCAGGAGGCAGCTGCTAAATGTTGTTTTTCTCTCTCCCTCTCCCTTCCTCTCTCTCAAAAAATAGCCCGGGACACACAGTCCGAGACACACAGCCCTGGATACACAGCCCTGGATACACAGCCCTGGACACACAGCCCCGGACACACAGCTCAGAACACACAGCCCTGGACACACAGCCCTGGACACACAGCCCTGGACACACAGCCCGGGACACACAGCTCAGGACACAGCCCTGGACACACAGCTCAGGATACAGCCCTGGACACACAGCTCAGGACACAGCCCTGGACACACAGCTCGGGACACAGCCCGGGACACACAGCCCGGGACACACAGCCCTGGACACACAGCTCAGGACACAGCCCTGGACACACAGCTCAGGACACAGCCCGGGACACACAGCCCGGGACACACAGCCCTGGACACACAGCTCAGGACACAGCCCTGGACACACAGCTCAGGACACAGCCCGGGACACACAGCCCGGGACACACAGCCCTGGACACAGCCCTGGACACAGCCCTGGACACACAGCTCAGGACACAGGCCGGGACACACAGCCCCGGACACACAGCCCGGGACACACAGCCCGGGACACAGCCCTGGACACACAGCTCAGGACACAGTCCGGGACACACAGCCCCGGACACACAGCCCGGGATACAGCCCGGGACACACAGCCCGGGACACACAGCCCGGGACACACAGCCCGGGACACACAGCTCAGGACACAGCCCTGGACACACAGCCCGGGACACACAGCTCAGGACACAGCCCTGGACACACAGCCCGGGACACACAGCCCTGGACACAGCCCTGGACACACAGCTCAGGACACAGCCCTGGACACACAGCCCGGGACACACAGCTCAGGACACAGCCCTGGACACACAGACCGGGACACACAGCCCCGGACACACAGCCCGGGGGATGGAGAGCTCACAGGGGTTGGGCTGAGTCTAACATTTGTGTTTCTGCACTCTGAGGGAAGCAGAGGGTCCCCCATGAGGCGATTGGGCCTCATCTAATCAGTTGGAGGCCTGGAGAGCGTGGGGGCCGGCCGGTCCTGTGTGATGACTGACGTGCACCAGACGGGAAGTGTCTGTGGGCGGGAGGGGGTCGGGGTGGTCGGGGTGAGCTGGGACGCCCTTCACGGTGATCTCCCCACCACAAAGCGTGCATCTGTGTCGTCAGCTTCCTGAGGTCCAGTGGGTACAGTTACCTGCACATGTGTGAGGGGCATCCATCAGCCCACTTGGATCAGGACTCACCCCGACACCGTCACCCTCCGAGGGAGCACCACTCGCCCCGTGGGCTCCTTCCTGGCTCTGCCCTGCGTGCTGCCCCTCCGAGTGCCCACACTGCCCGCTCTCCGTCACAGTGCTTTTCAGAGAAGAGCCCATGACACAGGTGCCTTCAGGGCCTGGCCGTGTCCCTCCGCACGAGGGTTTGGGGACACCCCTGTGTCCTCGCTGCATCCATGGCCCCCTCCTCTGCTGCTGAGTGGGACCCACTACAGGGAGCGTGTGGGCCACAGGGGCCCTCAGCTCACGTCCCCCCAGCTTGCAGGCCCCACACCGGGGCTCTCCCTGGCCCCCCCGCTCGGCGCTCAGCTATGCGGCTGGCATCTGTGGAACGTCTACTGTGTGCCAGGCACCGACCGGGCTGAGGGATTCCGGGAAGCCGAGCGGCCACGCGGGCTCAGGTGATCCTGGCACGTCAGCCGGGAACTGCAGAGGCTCGCATGCATCTCGGTGCCGGTCCTGAAGGTCAAAGCCCTGAAGGTCAAAGCCCAGAGCTGCTGAGAGAAGGGGGAACTTGAAAAGCTAGCAGTGCCTGTCCTCCCGCCCGGCAGGCCTGGGGAGTGGGGCTTAACCATCTTCTGGGGGGGGCCAGGGCACCGGCGCCGGGTGTGAGTTCACACGGCCGTGGGTGAGGGTGGGGGACGACTTAAAAGTGCGATGGGAAATGTTTTTTGAATATATTTTTATTGGTTAAGAGAGGAAGGGAGAGGGAGAGAGAGATAGAAACATCCATGATTGGAGAGAATCATGGACCGGCTGCCTCTGCACACCCCCCACTGGGGATGGAGGCTGCAACCTGGGCCTGTGCCCTGACTGGGAATCGAACCCTGACCTCCTGGTTCATAGGTCGATGCTCAGCTACTAAGCCTCACTGGCCGGGCGTAACGGGAAATATGGAGGAGGAGGGTGTAAGCCCACCAGAGCCCTAGAGCTCTGTGCAGACAGCGCCCACAGCCCAGGGTCTGTGACACTTCCCACTCAGAGTGTCGACAGCTGACCCCTGCAGCAAGCTCCGTGGAGAAAACAAAAATCAATGGAAGAAAGTTTAGTCAAAAGAAAAAGGTCTTAAGATCTTACTCCCCCCAAGACAAGATTTGCCAAGCGGAGAAAAACGCCGTGCCCCGGTGGGAAGACGTGGGGTTTCCCCGGGCGAGCCTGCCCCCGTCATTCCACCCCAGGGACAATAGGGGCTGTTTCACCCTCCAGGCTTTCTCTGAAAGGCTCATCAGAGGGCATGCGGGCAGAGCAGCTATTAAATTTTTTGAAAGCAAAATATGAAGGCAGAGGTCCAGATTTCCCAGCAGATAGCAGAGCAGTGACTCAGCCTGCGGACAGGACTGCAGATTAGAGCCGGGACAATGAGGGCCCCGGCACGTCCACCCCCGCCCCCCCGGCGCCCACAGGACCCGGGACAGACGGACAGGCTGCAGTCAACAGGAAAAGGAGAGACGACACTGCCACCCCTGCCTAACTCAGCCGGGAAAATAAAGAGCGATCCAAAGCCAAACAGGAAAATAAAAGTGTGTGTTTCTGAGGGGACACGCAGGGGGCTTTGGTGCTCCCTGGGGGGTAGGGTGCCCTGACCACGCCCGCACCTCAGAACTAACAGCCCCAGGTCTCCGAGTCGCTTTCCCAGTGAAACCCCCCAGGGAAAGTCGCGGACGAAATGGAGGAAGGCAGCTTGAGAGAAAACGTTTCATGTTCAAGCCGCCACACAGTCAATAAGCAGAAGGCCAGCCAAGCCGAGAGCCGGCCGCGGGGGCGGGGGGGCTCCGAGGGGCTCGGGGCTAGGAAACAGCTTGTTCCCCCCCAATCTAACTGCATTAATGTAGCTGCTTATGCTGGTTGCTTCCCGTTTTCACGTAACCGTCCCTAACCTGATTATGTGGCTTAAACAGTCCCACCAGAGCTCCAGGCACCGACTCTACGTGATCGGAGGCAAGAGGACTGACGTTGTCCATTTAGAAACTCACGTTGGAGGAAGCAGACCCATCAATCCTCAGCTTGCTGTGAAGCTCTGGTGGCCGGGGGCCCTGGGGTGGGGCAGGAGGGACCCCACATTTGCAGAAGGGACCCCACATTTGCAGAAGGGACCCCACAGCAGGCTCCTTACAGCAGAATCACCTGAGGGAGTGTGGTCCCTTCAACAAACGGGGCTGCAGCGGTTACACGTTCTGGGGCCCCCCTGGACTGAACCTCACACCACTTTATGCAAAAATCAACTCAAACCGGATTATAAGATCTCAACAAGATATAAAACTTTCAAAAGGACACACAGGACAAAATCTTCAGGGCGTCTTAAGTGTAACATGGAAAACATGACCCACACAATTTTAAACGTGAATCGCTAAGCTTTCATCCCAGTGACGCCCTCTGGCCCTGAAGAGGCCCCTGGGAAGAGATGAGGAGGCAAACCCGGCCACGTGTCAGAGGACTGGCTCGCAGACAATTCAACTGACTGTCAAAGCTCAACAGCAAAGAGACCAACGAATGGGCCACAGACACGGGGGTCCATGTCCCAGAAGAGGGGGTGCAGGTGGCCAGGTAGCACCTGAGACGTCCGACAGGGTCAGCTGCAGGGAAACCAAGGTGGCCGCAGGGAGACCCCCCGGCTCCTGTGGGAGCCGCTCAGTAAAACCAGCGGCCGAGCCCCAGGCTGGCCCCGCGGGAGCGGGAGGGGTCCCGGCGCAGCTGCCGGGCATGGAAAACGTCCGTCCAACACGGAAAGCGGTTTGACAGTTTCTATAAAACCTCCCACGCACTTCCCAGAGGGCCCCACGGGGCACCGGAGGCTGACCCCTCCGAAGGGAAAACTTCGGTTCACACGAGAAAATGGACACGGGTTCCCTGCGGCTCTCTTTGCAACAGAGAAAAACAAAACCGCCCCAGTGTCTTCCCCAGGTGAGCGCAGACCGATGCTGGTCTGCAGACACGCTGGGAGCTCCTTCCCAAGAAAGAAACACGCACGGACAGGCGGGACGCGGGCCCCGGGCACTGCGCTGAGACAAGGCCGTGTCAAATGTCACAGGCGGTGTGGTTGCATTTATTCACTGTTTTCAAAGGACCCGACAGCAGTCACAGAAACAGCGTAGGGGGAGGCCCGAGGGAGACAGAGGGTCCAGGGAGCTGGCTCAGAGGGAGACACATGGTAGCAAAGCCAGTCCAGGCTGTGACCACCTCGCTGGCTGCTGGAGAGCTTGTGGGAAACTTCTGAATTACTTTTACAGCTTCCTGTGACTCTACAAGCATTTCACATAAAACGCTTATTTTCAAAGAGGCGTTACAAGCTTTACACAAAGCTATCTTTGTGCGAGGAAGAGGAATAAATAAATGTGCCTGTCCTTGCAGACAAAGCCCCGGAAGCGTCCCCCGGTGGCGAGACACCAGGAACAGGGACGGGGACAGGGATGGGGATGGGGACGGGACGGGGATGGGGATGGGGACGGGGATGGGGATGGGGATGGGGACAGGGACGGGGATGGGGATGGGGACGGGGACGGGGATGGGGACGGGGATGGGGACGAGGACGGGGACGGGACAGGGACGTTACAAGCATCCAGGGCCCTTCTGTGCTCCTTCTGGTCACAGACATAAAGAAAAAAAAAAAAACTGAGAAGGAAAGGGAGCAATTCACATGGACACCCAGAAACACACCAACATTTTCTATGGACAAATGTCTAGACAAGCAGGGGCTCCACATGGCCGAGCTCCAGGCAGGAGAGGGACAGGGTGGGACACAGCAGGGCAGGAGGCTCAGCTCATCCCCCACATTGCAGCCGAGGCCACTGTCCTTGGTGCTGCCCCATAGCTGCTCACAACATCGGGGCCTCCATCCCCAAAACCGGGGTCCCAGAGTCGGGGCTGCTGGGCCCCTCTCCGGGCCCTCGCCGCAGGACCCCCTCCCCCCGCCCAGGCCAAGCTCCCAGAGGCGGCTCAGGCCGCCCCGCCCGCCCCCTGGCCTCAGCAGATTCTTCCCAGAGAGATAAGCTCCCAGCTCAGCCCAAGGTGGGCGAAACGCAGAATTCCCTTCCTTAGTTGGCATTTTCCAGTTGAGAAAACATCCTATGCTTTTTCCACTTGGTCGTTTAGTTACCAAATATTTGTGTTTTTGAGAAGACCTGACATTGCAGAGATCAGGGGGATTTGGGGAAGGAATGCGAGACCAGTCCTGCCTGATTGTGAAACGTGTCAGCGGTCACTCTGACAGGCCCCAGAGGCGGCGATACCAGGCCCGGGCCCCTGGGGCGGGGGCGCTGACGCAGATGTTTATCTGTGTCCTGGGCTGGAATCTGGTTTACGTTGAGAAATCAGCGTGTTTACAGGACACCAAGGCCGCCCCCCACCCCCTTCCCTTTCATGTGGCAGTAATGCTGTGCAGGGCTCGCCGGGGTCCCCCGGGACCATGGGGGCTCCCCACCAGTCACTCCATCTCCCCACGACCCCATCTGGGACCCCTCGGCCCCGGGCCTGGCCCCTAGGGTCAGCCCGAGCTGGGTGGGCAGTGCCTGGGGGGAGTGGGGCCCTGGGAGAGGGACAGAAGTGCCTTCAGCCTGAGACAGCACCTCAGCTGGAGGCAGGGCCCTTCTCTGCCCCAAACCGGCCTGTTGGACGGGACGGCGGAACCTCTGGAGTGTTCTGGGAGCAGAGGCCGAGAGGGGGACCCAGGATCTAGGACCGTCCACGCACACTGAGGGGACGGGGACCGAGTGTGCGGACCCTTGTGGGCAGGAGCTGGTGGGGGTCAGTGATGGCCCTGGAGGAGCTGTGGGGCGGTGGCTCCAGCTGTGGGGACTGGGGCTGTTTGGGGGGCTGTGACCCCACTCTCCCCCACAGGCCCGGTCGCCCCCTGTCCTCTTAGGCCCCAGAGCCACGTGGACAAGCATGACATCCTGGGGTCCCTGTGCTCTGACTCTGTGGCCATGGGCCCCACACGCTGTTGGAGCCACATCACCACACGCCCCACGGCTTGTCCGACCCTCAGCCCACCTGACCCCATGTGACCGGCTTTGGTGAAGGGCCTCAGCACCCACGGGAGCGTCCGGGCAGAGGCTCCCAGGCCCCTCTGAGCAGCAGCTCAGCACCCGGCCCCTGGCCTTGGCTGGGCCGACAGCTCCCTCCCAGGGGGCGAGGTCAGTAGGTCCATCCTCTGGCCCCGGGAGTCCCCACCTGCTCCCCAAAGCCTCCAGGACAAAGGCAGCCCCTCCGCCCACGGGGGATGCCGACCCGAATGCCCCAGCCCTCCCCCCCGCCCCCGCGCACTCCCTCCGCTCGCTGCCGTGAGCCGTCACCCCTGGGCCCGGTGGCTGGGCCGCCGCTGTCCCCTGCCCTTCCTCCAGGCCACCCTGGCCCTCACAGCCCCGGCCGCATCCCTGCCCCCGGCCACGGAGAAAGGGCCGCTCAGGTGTCTGACCCCCCAGGCAGGCTCCTGTCCGCCCTCCTGTCCCCTGGGCCTGAGTGTCCGCGGGCGTCCCCGGGCGCAGGTGTCAGAACGGCCTTCCTGTTGGTGCCGAGGGAGGCTCCGTGTGCAGGGCCACGTCTGTGCATCCCGGTGCCTGTGGACACGCGGCTGCCCCGGCTTTGGGCTGCTGAGCGCCTGGCTGAGCGCGACCTGTTGGAACCTCCGCTCTCAGCTGTTGGGGGACATTCGTGGGAGTGGGGTTGGGGGTCACACGGACACGCCGTGTAACTCTGTGTCTTAACAGAATCACACTGAGCTGGCTGGAGCCTCCTTGTCCTCAGCCCCAGCCCCAGCCCAGCCCGTGCTCCTGGCTGCTTCCTGGAGCGTGAGGACAGGGCAGGCGCCCAGCAGCCCTGTCAGACCTAAGGGCGCCGGGTCAGGGAGCAGAGACCGAGGAGCTGGGGCGCCTGGTGTGTGTCGGGGCTCCTCCACCAGCCTCCACGGCCGACATCCACCCTCACACACGTGTGCGAGAAGGTCGGCTCTGCCCGTGGGAGCCTGGTGGCTGGGTGGTCTGTGATATACTCGCTTTCCAGAAACAGCTAGTAGGTTCTGAGAAGTTAGGACACTTTTTGTTGTAAAAAACCCATGGACTGAAGTGGACCCGGTCCCAGCGCCGGGTCCCCCGCCTCCCTCCTCCCTGGGCCTCCAGCGTCAGCTCCAGGCCCTGACGTCTCCTGGCAAAGCCGCGGCGATGCCAGCTGCGCAGGACGTGGTGCGTTTCCCACGACATTCCTGGTCCTGACACCGGTTTGTGGCTCGCAGCATTCCAGGGCGGCCGTGCCTTCCCGTGACCACGGCGGGACCTTTAGCCAGCGTTCCTCCCGCAGGGCCTGCTGGTGCTTCTGCGGATCGACAGCAGCGGGAAGGGGCCCTGTGGGCTCGGGGCGGCTCGGGCGGGGCCTGCGGGCCGTGCCCAGAAAGTGCCCCCGTGCCTGCGGCACCCCGCCCCACGCCTGCCCCGGGCCCACGGCTCCGTCATGTCTCCCCTCGTTTCTCTTCTTGCTTGTTCACGATGTGGTTCCGCACTTCAGACACGGTGCACACCCCCTTCGGCCCCTTTCCTCTGGGTGGGCGGTGAGTGCATCGTGACGGCTCTGGACTGAGGGTGACCGGGCCGCCCTGTGTTCCTCAGGGGTCTTCCCACACGCCGGGCGCGTGACTGTCCAGTGACTCTGGGTGGTTTGGAGACACCTGCCCCTGTTTCTCTAATGACAAAGGGCCGTGTGCACAGGGTCACACACACCGCGGTGTGTCCGTGTCTGAGTGAGACGGGAAGTCCCATGTCCCTGTCCTGGGCGTGTGGAGGGGTGAGAGGGCCCCGGGGCCGGTGGGAAGATGAGGCTGTGGGGATCCAGGAGGTGACAGCTGTGCCACGACCCCGTCTCCCCGTCCCGGCTGGGAAGGGGCCCTTCCTCCTCACAGAGTAGATGGGCTCCTGGAGGCCGCACTGGGGCCAACGTGGACGACCCGTCCTGGAGCCAGGACAGGGGCTGCCCCGCCGGCCACCGTGAGCCCAGGTGCTAATCCGGGACGGACGGCTTCAACCCAGGTCAGTGGTCGGCAAACTGCGGCTCGTGAGCCACATGCGGCTCTTTGGCCCCTTGAGTGTGGCTCTTCCTCAAAATACCACGGCCTGGGCGAGTCTATTTTGAAGAAGTGGCATTAGAAGAAGTTTAAGTTTAAAAAATGTGGCTCTCAAAAGAAATTTCTATCATTGTCCTGTTGGTATTTGGCTGTGTTGACTAATGAGGTTGCCGACCACTGCCCCAGGTGAAGGGCTTAGAATGAAGGTTAACCTCCAGGGCGGTGAGGTGGGCTGGTCCCCGATGCTGCAGGGGAGACCCCAGCGCCCAAGTCGCTCCCCTGTCCCTGAGGCAGCCCCAGCCCAGCCCTGCAGCCAGGTGAGCTCAGCCTAGCCCGCGCCCACCCCTGCCCCCTGCTGGACAGCGGTGTCCATGCAGACCTTTCCCACACACAGTCAGGGGGCCCTGGCCCAGGAGTCAGAGCCCACGGGATCTCCCTCAGCTGATCTCAGGTTCAGCTCACAGCCCCGGTCAGTGTGGGAGAGGCGGTCAGCGGGGCCCCGGGTGCCTGACGTGCCCGCCGTGGGCTCCAGATGCAGCCCAGCACCCCTGATGGAGCCCCATCTGCAGCTGGTCACTCAGGCGCCTGCCGCTGTGGGCGCCCAGGCCCGGGAGGGGCTGCCTGCTGCTCAGGGCTCGCTGTCCCCAAGCCACAAGGTTGCTGGTGGCGACAAGTCTGCTACCTGCTGAGCGACTGCTGTCTGTGTACGTGTCGCCTGGGCCCCGTCACTGTGCCCACTGCTGGGTGCTCTGGGCAGGGGTGATGCCCGTGTGCTGGCTGGTGATCCCGCCCTCCCGCAGGGACGAGGTCCTCTGTGTCGGACCCACTCTGTCCCACGGAGCCCGGCTGGGGCACAGCCTTCCGGGGAGCAGAGCTGCCTACCCCCCGTGTGGCTGGAGGAGGTGGGGTCTGAGGGGTGCAAGTGGCTGCCGTGGTTCTAGGGTTGGCTGCAACCTCCTGGGGGTCCTGGGGTCTCAGGGGCTGGGTCTCTGGCCTGGGGCTCCTGCAAACCCCCTCTGCGCCTCAAAAAGGGAGCCCATCCTGCTGCTGTGCTTCTCCTGGGGTCCCCGCTGTGCTCAGCACCCCTTGTCCTTGCCAATGGCCATGTCCTCCTGTCCTGACCGGCTCCCTCCTCGCTCCCTGGTATGATCCTGTCCCAGGGCACCGAGGCCGGTGCTGGCCCATCTCTGAAATCCTGGCCCCTACACCCTGACCTACCATCTCCCCAGGACGCATCCGCCAAGTGCACCTCTGATCATGGCCCATTTCCAGAACCTTCCATGGGTGCTGCCACCCATCACGGGGGCTGGCCCCGGGGAGGGACTGGGCTCCTCCACGGAGCCCGGGTCAGTGTTGATGAGGAGACATGGGTTAGGGGTTTACCTCTCGAATGATGAGCAGATGAAGGAGCTGAATGTCCTCCTTCCAGGGTCTGGGACAAAAGCGGCTCCTTGGGCTGGTCCCTGGGAACTGGCCCGGCCCCACCGCACACACCGCGGGTCCTTCCTCCTGCTCCTCCCTGTGTCTCCCATCCTGGCTCTGCATACAGTTGGCACCCCATAAATGCCTGATGCGAGGAGGGGTGAGCAGCAGAGGGACGCAGGGTGGACAAGACACCGTTGGTGTTTGGAGGCCAGGGATCAGGTGTCTGCCTTGAACGCCTTTACCTCTCCTACCCCGGCCGAGCCCATGGGCCGTGTCACTGTTGGGGTCCGTGTCCCCAGTAGCCCCTCAGCCACTGCCTTGAGTGTGCATATGCCCCAGTGGGGGTTAAGTGTGAGGAGGGGTCTCCTGGGGAGGGGGCCAGCATTCCAACGCCACAGGCCCTCAGCCAGCTCCATTCCTGGGCTGGGCTCCCCAAGGCAGGGGCCTGCTGGCCGCCAGCCAGAGCTAGTCTCATCCTGAGCTGAGTGGGGGTTTGCTAGTGACCGGTGACCACCCCCCACATTCATGTGTTGGAGCCCTAACCACCAGGGTGGTGGCTTTTGGAGGGGGGGTCTTTAGGAGCTAATTACGTCTGGATGAGGTCATGAGGGGGAGCACAGGGATGGCCCGCCTCTGCCCCATCGCCCACCTGGGGGTTATGAGCTAGTGCGTCTGCCCCGGAGGAAGGCAGGGTGGGAGCCGTGCTCCTCGAGTGGGCTTGGACGTCCAGGTATAGCCTTTGGTCCAGACGGTGTGGCTCAGTGGTTGAGCATCGACCTGTGAACCTGGAGGTCATGGTTCGATTCCCAGTCAGGGCACATGCCCGGGTTACGGGCTCAATCCCATGAGGGGCGTGCAGGAGGCAGCCGACCAATGATTCTCTCTCATCATTGATGTTTCTTCTTTTTTTAAAAAATGTTTTTATTGATTTTTAGATAGAGAGGAAGGGAGAGGGAGAGATGGAAACATCCATGAGAGACACACCAATCAGCTGCCTCCTGCACACCCCACACTGGGGATCAAGCTGGCAACCCAGGCACGTGCCCTGACCGGGAATCGAACCCGGGACCGCTTGGTCCCTGGGATGGCACTCAATCCGCTTAGCCACACCTTTTCAGAGGCTGGGCCCCCCAACCCCCCCGTTTCAGAGGCTGCCCCCCCCCTCGTTTCTGGATGAGACCAGCACATCGGGCTCATCACTGATGTTTCTCTCTCTGCCTCTCTCTCTCTAAAATCAATGATAATACCAAAAAAGCACAAAGAAAACACAAGAACAGATATAGCCGGTGTTTGCGACGCCCGGGGTGGGGGTGTCCCCCGAATGCCTGCTCCGGGTCCGTGTGACTTTGTCTCCAGAAGTCAGAGGCCGTGGCTGGGAAGAGCAGGCCTCCAGTGGGTGCGCAGCTTAGCTGGGTGCTGCACTGCGCCCTCTGAATTGCCAGGAGAGGGAGCCTGCAGGTGTCTCACCTGACCCCCGGGCACCTGACATGCCCCCTTGAGAGCCTGGTGGGCTCCTGCAGGCCCCCCACCCGGTGGTGAGCGGGTCCCTCTCCGTGGACTGAGGGTGTCTGGGCCCAGCCTGCCCTCTGGCGGCTGGTTCTCCTCTGTGTGTGTATGTGGCCACCAGGTGGCGCCCTCTCCACCCTGCCAACTCCTTGTGGCACCTGTGAGCGCAGGTGTGTCTTCACACTTAACTTTCTCATTAATGGGGTGGCCTCCTATGACTATTGGGAGCCTCGATCGAGAGAAGGAAGCACAGGAATCATGTGACTTGGGGATGGTCATGGGGAGGACCAGTCTCCCTAGGACACAGGCGACTCCTGAGGGGTGGAGACAGGGTTTGAGCCTGGGGACCTGGCAGAACACAGGTGCTGGCAGGGGGACAGGGACGGGATCCACCTGGGCCAGCCAGGCGGGCACCTTCCTCGTGGCCTGGGGTCCAGTGCCAGGAGCCAGGCCCTGAGCCGTGGAGGGGACGGGGCGGGCGGCCCAGACCCAGGGGGAGGGCACGGGGCGTGAGGAGGAGCCGGTGGCATCTGACCCGAGGGCAGGTCCTTGGTCTCATCACGGCCCCCTGGAAGGCTGAGCAGGAAGGTGAATGCGCAGAGGGGTGGAGGGCAGGGACGGGCGCCTCAACGCCCAGGCTCTGCTGCCTGGCAGGAAGGGGCCATGGGACCCAGCTGCCCTGAGCCCACAGGCCCCGTGGGGTCCTGTGCTGCCCTCGCTGCGGGCCAGCCTGTACCTGGTCCCTCGGGGGGCCCGGGGCTGGGTCCAGGCTGTCGGGTGTCCCTGCCTCTGAGCCCTGGGGTAGCTGGTGGTGTCCCCAGACTGTCCCAGAGCAGGACCCGAGCAGACACCAGGGGGCGCCTACGGCCCTCCCAGCAGCTTCCTGCCTGCTCACCAGGTCCCTTTCCTGCATGGACAGCCTGCTCCCAGGAGGGGGCGCAGGGAGGGTGAGCTCTCCCGGGGCCTGTGAAGCGACTTAACGTTCCTCCCCCGTCACCTTCATTTATTTAAAAAAAAAAAACATTTTTATTGATTTCAGAGAGTCAGGGAGAGGGAGAGAGAGAGAGAAACATCAGTATTGAGACAGAATCATGAATCAGGGGCCTCCTGTACTCCCGACCCTGGGTATCGAGCCTGCAACCCGCGCATGTGCCCTGACAGGCATGACCTCCTGGTTCCCAGGTCGACGCTCAGCCACTGAGCCCTGCCACCCGGCCTCACTTCCTTTGTAGCCAGCCCCTCCCAGGTCCCCATCCCCAGCTCCGGCCACCACTTCTCTAGGCTCCGTTTCAAGGAGTTTGACTTTTTTGTTTGTTAGATTCCACCCGTAGGCGATGCCACGCAGAGTTGTCTTCCTCGACCGACCGGCGTCACTTTGCCCTGTGCCCTCCAGAACAGCACTTCGCGTCCGTGTGCGGCGCGCCTTCTTACGAGGGATGCTGCTTCGACGTGGGGGGGCACGTGTCCCTTCGAGATGCTGATCTCACTCCTGTGGGTGGATCTAGCCAGGCGTCCTCAAACTACAGTCCACAGGGACGGGCGCCTCAACGCCCAGGCTCTGCCGCCTGGCAGGAAGGGGCCATGGGACCCAGCTGCCCTGGCAGGGACACCCGACAGCGAGGACATGGATCCGGCCCGCCGGGTGCCGCTGCCTGTCCTGCTCAGCAGCCGACGCGTCCCGGGCCCGCAGTGCGCATAGGAATTTGTTCATAGTTTTTTTTTAAACTATAGTCCGGCCCTCCCACGGTCTGAGGGACAGGGAACTGGCCCCCGTTTAAACAGTGTGAGGACCCCTGGAGAAGTGGGGTTGGTGGGTGAGGAGGCAGCTCTCTCCTGCGCGGACGAGGGGTTGAAGTTCACGTCCAGAGAAGTGCGCCGGGCCCACCGTGGGGCAAGGGGACGATCTGCCGCATCCCTGACCCTGTGGCTAGTTTTCCATGTCGACTGGCTGGGCCACGCTGCCGATACTTGGCCGGACGCCTCTGGACGTTCTGGGTGTTTCTGGATGAGACCAGCACATCGACCAGGAGACTGAGAGACGCAGATGGTCTGGGTGTGGGTGGGCCTCGCCCAATCAGTTGACGGCCGGAGCAGAACTAAAGACTGAGCTCCCTGGGGGAGAGGGAGTCCCCGCAGTGGGCCTTCAGACGCAAATGCAACTCTCTTCCGCCCCCCGCCAGCCTCCCCATCAGGTCGGGGGCTCTCCGAGCCGCCCCGTGGCCCGCGTCGGTTCCTTCAAATAAGCCCCTTTCTCTGTTCACATCCTGTTGGCTCTGCGGCTCTCTGCAGAGTCGGACGAGCGCCCTGACCGATGGCTGTGGGACATGACCCCGACAGCGTGGCCCACAGCCGGCGGTGCCAGGCCCTCCCGGTGCCCCCAGGACACGGAGGCCTCCGCTGACCAGTCCGGGAAGAAGCTTCCCCTCAGAGAAGCTCCACACGGACCCCGAGCAGGTCCGCACCCCGAGCAGGTCCGCACGCGGCCCGGGACCCACGCAGGGGCGGGCTGAGCGGGCCTTGCTGGGCTGGTGCTGCCAGGGCTGCCAGGAGGCCCCAGGCGCTGAACAAGCAACAGCCCCCACCAAAGGCCAGCACCTCCAACTGAGAGACAGGACGGGTGAGGGGGCGGGTCTCTCTGGCCCCAGGAGTCCCGTGTCCCCCACATCCCAGGCCTCCTTCTTCCTTGCCCAGCCCCTGGGGGGCCAGGGGGAAGCCCCGGGGAGAGGGCTCCGGCTGGTGTCACCTGATCGACGCAGCGTTTCCGGAGCTGAGTTCTCCAAGGGGGCGGGGACTGGCTGCCGTTCGCTGATTCCAGCCGGAGTCCCCGAGTCTGCGCAGCCTGCCCCCCTCACTTCAGTCAGCGCCGCCATCTCAGCCCAACACATCACAGAAGGCAAAGGCTCGCATGTCTATGGCATCAGCGTAAAAAAGTCACCATTAGCATATTGTGAACAATGGGGAGGCGCCTCAACTAATAAATTCTGGCTACCATACCCCCAGCAAACTCACCCGGGATGGCTCAGCCGGCCGGCCCGAGCCAGTTTGGCTCAGTGGACAGAGGGTCAGCTTGCGGACCAGGTTCTGGGTTCGAGTGCAGCCAAGGGCATGTATCTCAGCTGCAGGCTCCTCCTCGGCCAGGCCCTGGTCAGAGTGCGTCTAGGAGGGAACCCATCGATGTGCTTCTCTCACGTGGACGTTTCTCTCTGTCTCTCCCTCTCCCTCCCACTCTCTCCAAAGATCAACGGAAAAATATCCTTGGGTGAGGATTAAAAAAAAAATAGGATCGCCGAGAAATTGTTGAAGGTTAGTGTGAGAGTTGAGTGGATCCTGGGACCTCGTGAAAAGCCACAGTAATCCGGATCACGTGGTATTGGCTCAGGGACAGACAGACCCAACAGAGAGCTAGAAACAGCCCTGCAGGGCGAGGATGCTGGAGAGATGGCAGCGGTGGCCTTGGGACGCAACAAAGGACGGCTTTTCAGAAACGTACCCCTGTCTTCTTTAAAAATCAGTTTCACGGAGAGGAAGGGAGAGGGATAGAGAGTTAGAAACATCCATGAGAGAGAAACATCCATCAGCTGCCTCCTGCATGGCCCCTACTGGGGACTGAGCTGGCAACCCAGGCATGTGCCCTTGACCGGAATTGAACCCGGAACCCTCCAGTCCGAGGGCCAACACTCTATCCACTGAGCCACACCGGCCAGGGCCTTACCCCTGCCTTTGCACGCACACGCGGGCTAGGTAGCTAAACACGAAAAGCAGAATAATAAAGGTTGTGCGGGATGACAAAGAATACTGTGTGTGTGCTCCCTGGGGTCATAGCCTGGTTACCGGGTGACCGTGGGCAGCGTGGGCGACTGGGGCGGGAGGACGATCCCGAGGAGGAGTTTGCCGCTGTTGGGGGTCTGCAGCCAGGAGCCCTCTTGGCGGGAGCAGGGGCAGGGGCGGGGGCGGAAGGGTCCCTCCAGCCCAGTCCAGCGAGGTCCTCGTCTCGCCCCTCCGGTCCGTCACCAGTTCTGGTAGCTTTCGTGTGCTCACCCACCGGACCAGTTCAGCGCTGTAACCCCTCCATCACCACGGGGCCCGCTGGAGAGGACAGGAGGCAGAAGGGCGACCGTTCACGCGTTCACACGAGAAGTTGCTGACCAGCCACAGGGCCAGGCCCTGCGCAAAACCGGGTGAGGAGGGGGACGGGGAGGGAGGGCCTGCAGGGGTGCAGCTCCCTCTTGGGGGGTGACGGCCCTCCTGCACCCGTGGGTGGAGGCTGGCGCCGGGGTCTGGCGTGTGCCCGCTGCCAGGAGGGGACAGATATGTATGAGCTCAGACGAACTCACTGGCTGGAGGTGAATGTGCCGTGTCTCTGGCTTTAGCCCGAAAGCCCCGGCTGCTGGGCACGTCCCCGGAGGCCCCGGGCCCCTCGTTGGAGGGCATTCCCTCTGGGTACCTGTCAGGGCAGCTGGCCGGCTGCTGGCCTCTGAGGGGGAGGAAGATGAGCAAACGCCCTAAATCCTCACGACCCACAACCCCCTGGCGCCTGCTCCCCTCGTTCCCTCCAGGCTGGTCCTGGCTCCAGACGGGCCCGCCATCCCCAAGGCCGCAGATACCCGGGCCACAGGGTGGGCCCTGCCTCAGGGGACATGAGGCCTTTCCTCTCCACACCGGCTGCACGAACCCCCTTGGGTTTCCACGCAGCCGTGGCCGCTCACTGCCAGGCCTCGGGGGCGCCTGGGCCCCTCGCCTGCGCCCCTGGCTCCTCCTGGGTTGACTGCCGATCCTGGGCTGCATCACGCGCCTCCCTGGAGTCCCAGGAAGGCGGCACTGTCCCTGTTGGTCACCAGGCATGTTTCAGAGGCTGGGCCCCCCCAACCCCCCCATTTCAGAGGCTGGGCCCCCCCAACCCCCCCGTTTCAGAGGCTGGGCCCCCCAACCCCCCCGTTTCAGAGGCTGGGCCCCCCCAACCCCCCCGTTTCAGAGGCTGGGGCCCCCAACCCCCCCGTTTCAGAGGCTGGGGCCCCCCAACCCCCCCGTTTCAGAGGCTGGGCCCCCTCCCCACCCCCCCGTTTCAGAGGCTGGGCCCCCTCCCCACCCCCCCCACCCCCATCCTGGGCAGGGAGCTGAGCCCATCTCCATGGAGCAGCTCAGCCCAGCCGCCAGCCTGGGGAGCAGGGGAGCTGACCTTGACCCTGGACCAGCGACCTTCAACTGTTACCTCATTTCCCCTTGGCTGACCTTCACAGCAGCTCAGAAAGTGAAGGCCTTTCCCCTCCTCCACAGCTGAGCAAACAGGCCCCCAGGGGCACGGGACTGGCCAGGGTGCCACACCCACACCTGCGGGTGTTCGCTGCGCTCACTGTTAGCCCAGCGGGCAGCCGTGTTCCTGCTGCACCCCCTCTTTCCTCTCCACGGGGGCTGCTGATCCTCCCGGGGCACCTCACCAAAAGGCCTCCCGGCCCCCCGTCTTTTTGTTTAGGAAAGGAGAGGGAGAGGGAGATGGAAACATCAGAGATGACAGAGAATCGTTGATGGGCTGCTGCCTGCACGCCCCCCACTGGGGATCAAGCCCACAACCCAGGCAGGTGCCCTGACAGGGACTCGAACCTCGACCTCCTGGTTCCTAGGTCGACACCCCACCACCGAGGCTGCTCCCCTGTCTTGCAGAGCGGACAGACCTCCAGGGTCAGGGAGCAAACTCCCCCGGCGGAGTCCGCGGGGATGTGCCACTGGGCCTGGCCCAGCAGGCAGCCTCTGAATGCCCCCACCCCCCCAAGCCTCCAGCTCGCACCCCGCCCACCGGCAAGGCAGGGACAGAGGCTGAGCCGGCTGGCGCGCTGGGCAGGAGTTTATTGAAAATTCACAGACACAGGAGCTCTGAGCAGGGTCGCGGGGTCACAGCTTGGAGACTGGGGAGGGAGGGTGGAGGGAGTCCCCAGATGCCAGCAGCCCCCACACGGGGAAGCTCCCTCAGAGCCCTTCTTGCTGGGTGTCAGGTCGGAGGGACCCAGGGACCCGGTGGGGGCACACGGGGTTGGGGCGCAGCCACTGGAAGCCAGGGTGCAGCAGCCCAGGAGGAACCGGGGCCGGAAGCAGGTGGAGGGCCAGGCGGCGAGGGGCCTGCACGAAGCTCGCTGCCCTCGACTGTGACTGTGCGGAACCTCGCCAGCCTGGCTGCCCGCTCACAGCTTCGGGGCCCGGGGCGGACGCCCGCTCTGCCCCACCACGGCATCCCCGGTCCTGAAAGAGCCCTTCCGGCGCTCCATGGTCCGCAGGCCGGCTCGCCTCAGTAGTCGGTGAGCGGGTACCGCAGGAAGATGAAGACCAGGACGATGCAGGAGGCGGCCAGGGCGGAGCTGGTGATGTTGAACAGCCGGGCAGTCTTGGCGTCCTCCACGGCGCCGTTCAGGTCATTGAGCAGCTTCTTGTCCCGGACCTGAGGCAGAGGAGGGTGAGTGAGGGCGTACCAGGCCAGCTGCTGGCGGGCAGAGAGCAGGGGCCAGGGCAGTGGGGGCCCACTTCAGCTCCCCTTCCTGCCGGCCAGCCTGTGGTTCCGCTGGACAGAGGCCTTCCCATGGACACGACCACGTAAACAGTGCCTGTCCAGAGGGAGACAAGGAAAGGCGAATACGGTGCCACGTTACCCGCGGCGAGGCACCTGGTGGAGGCATACGGGAATTCTTTGTACTTTTCAGTCTGAACGTTTTTTATATGAAACACCTGGTGAGGAATACCGTTCCGTTCTTGAAAGTGGCTGAGCGGAGATCTGAAGTGCTCTCACCACAAAAATAAATAAATAAATAAAATCATTATGCGACGCGATGGTGGACTGAGTCGTCGCAGAAACCACGGGCAGCACCGTACGCCTTGGGCTTGGCCGTTATGTGTTGCCTGCATCTCAGTGACGCTGGAGAGGACTAACTAAAGAGGAACTGGTCTCAGAGAGACACGATGGGACGACGAGGCAGCGCATGCCTGTCCTAAATCGATCGGTCCCAACTAATCGGTCCCCAGCCGGCGTGGCTCCGTGATCGAGTGTCGACCTAGGAACCAGGAAGTCACAGTTCGATTCCCGGTCAGGGCACAGGCCCGGGTTGTGGGCTGGATCCCAGTGTGGGGCGTGCAGGAGGCAGCCGACCCGTGATTCTCTCTCATCATTGATGTGTGTCTCTCTCTCTCCCTCTCCCTTCCTCTCTGAAATCAATAAAAACACATTAAATAAATAACAATAACCAAAGCTTCACAGGAGGGAGGGAGGAGACAGGCACAGATGTGGCACAGAAGGAAGGGAATGTCTTTACGTTAATAGGTTGGTGGGTGGACAAACAGACAAAGGCAGGGGCTGGTTTGAAGGAGGAAGGTGGGCAGATAGTCGGGGACACGGATGGATGGGGGTGCGTGAGGAGAGACAGGAGAGAAGAGGAGAGTAAACAAGCCTGTATAGGGTGCGGGTAAAGCAGATGGACAAAGGTGCTGGGTGGATTGGGTGGGGAAACGGGAGGAATGGGTTACAGAGAGAGGTTAGTAGGAGCTGGAAGAGTGTAATGAGCGGGGTAGGTGAGGGGTAAGAGAGGGGGGAAGGAAAGGTGAGGCTGTGGACAGTGGGTGGGCGTGTGCGATGGAGGGTGGGCGTGCGCGATGGAGGGTGGGCGTGTGCATGGAGAATGGACGTGTGAATGAAGGTGACGGATACGTGTCCTGACGAATGAAGGGATGGGCACAACCACGCTGGGGCCGGAGAAGGCGTAGAGGCGATGGCGGTGAGAATGGAGAGGGGGATGGTGGGTGAAGTAACAGTGAAAGTGATAATAAGAGAGATGGCGACCGGGCCAATGGCATGACCTGGTTTTAGCTCAGTTAATCCTCGCAGCAACACTTTGAGGTGGTACGTCCCGCTTTGCACCAGGAGCAGGATTCGGTGCGGAGAGAATGAAGGCCCCAGGGTTCGACCCCTGCTGTAAACTAGAGGCGCCACGAACAACGGGTGCATGGCTGGGTGGTCTATTCAGAAAGTGGGAGAGGTGGACAGAGGGGGAGAGAAGGGAGAAGGAAGAATAGAGAGGGTAGTTGGATGGATGGATCCCTGACACAGAAACATGGGAAGAAGGAGGAAGGAGAGATGCAGGTATAACAAGAGCAGTGAGGGCTGGGAAGATGGATGGGTACGTGGATGGTGGGCTGGGCATGGATGCACGACGGGGGTGTGATGGACGGTACTCTGGGATTAACTGAATAAATAGAGGGGTCCGGGGGGAGGGTGGGAGGAAAGTGGGTGGATGGATTGAAAGATCGGTATAAAGTTTCATAACGAAAAATGGATGAGTGTGTGGGCAGGTAGGTGGATGGACGAATGACATCAATGAGCACAGATGAACAGATGAAAGGATGGATGGACAGATGGACGGGTGGATAGATAGACGAATGGATGGAGGATAGATGGATTGGTAAATTGATGAATTCAGCATGTGGAGTGAAAGGAGAGGAGGAAAAGAAAAAAGGCAAGAGAATACACAATCGTAGATGAATGGGTACATGAGCAGTTGGATACATGGATGGATGAGAAGGGAGGGAAATAGACAAAAACGATAGGGGATAGACTGCATGGGTGGGTGGGGTCAAAGGTGCAAATGAGTGAAGATGCATGGAAAGGTGTACGTGATGAGTGGGTGAGTGAGGCGCTGCTAGAAGAACAGTGGAGAGAAGGGAGGTGGACGGCTGGAAGGATGAACAGAGGTTCGACGTGTGGATTGGGGGGGGTGGGATGGAGCTGGTAAGTAAAGTGGAACGAGTTACTGCGAAAGTGAGGTTCGATGAACAGTTAAGTGAATTGATGTATAAGAAAGGGATGGGATGGGGAGAGTGGGAAAGGGAGGAGACGCTTAATGAACATGTAAAAACATGGCTGGCTGGCTGGATGGATGAATGGATGAATGAATGATGGGGGATGGGGGATGGGTGGATGAATAAATGAATAGATGGATGGTGGATGAATGAATAGGTAGGTGGATGAATGACGAATGGCTGATGGAGGATGGAAGGGTGGATGGGTGGATGGATGAATGGATGGATGATGGATGTATGGATGGATGTATGGATGTATGGATGTATGGATGTATGGATGATGGATGGATGGATGGATGGATGATGGATGGATGATGGATGTATGGATGATAGATGGATGATGGATGGATGGATGATGGATGGATGATGGATGATGGATGGATGTATGGATGGATGATGGATGGATGATGGATGGATGGATGTATGGATGATGGATGGATGTATGGATGATGGATGGATGTATGGATGATGGATGGATGATGGATGGATGGATGTATGGATGATGGATGGATGTATGGATGATGGATGGATGGATGGATGATGGATGGATGATGGATGGATGGATGGATGGATGGATGGATGGATGTATGGATGATGGATGGATGATGGATGGATGGATGGATGGATGATGGATGATGGATGATGGATGATGGATGGATGTATGGATGGATGATGGATGGATGATGGATGTATGGATGTATGGATGATGGATGGATATATGGATGATGGATGGATGGATGGATGATGGATGGATGATGGATGGATGGATGGATGATGGATGGATGATGGAGGGTGGGTGTGGATGGATGGTGTTGATGCTCTGAAAGGAGGGAATGGGAAAATATGCATATACAAGAGCTGACACAGCATCCTCCCTCCTATCTGTCCTTTCTGGCTTTCCTGTCACTGAGAAGTCTCACAGCCTCCTGGGCCCACTGAGCTGCTGTCACGTCCTCGTGACATCTGCTCCTCTCCCGTCACCATCCCTGTACTGGGTCCAGCCGCATGCCCTCTTGCCTGCACCCCTGCCCCAGGCCCCTAATTCCTCTCTGCCTCTGGGCTTCTCCCAGCGCCTTCCTCCTCACTGACAGCTCTGCTCACACGTTCCTTCCGCGTTTCCCAGGTGATGAACCGCAAACCCCTCACAGGTGGTCCCCATCCTTCACTGCACGCCTCCCGCCTGCCTTTCCCGGACCATCTTCCTCCGCTCCCCACAGAGCACGGGGCCTTGCTGCTCCCCGACTGCCTCACCTCGTGCCTTTATGTTTTCTCCCTCGGGAGCACCTGTCCCCTCATCTATCCTTCAAGGCCCCGTGACAGTGCTGGAAGCGTCCCATACCAACCCAACCTCACCCTCGTGTTCTTTCTCTGACACACGGGGATGCTCATCTCACCTGGTCCTGCCCATGCACCGCTAACCCAGCACCCCTGGGCCCCTAGGCTGGCCAGCCCTGCTTTGGGCAACAAGAAGGGACGGGTCTGGTGGGTGGACAGCCATGGCTGGGATGGGGTGTCTGCGGGGGAGGGGGCTCGGCCAGAGGGAGCCAGTGGAGTATTTGCAGAAGAGAGGCCTGAGTCTTACCTAAGCCCTCGGGCTGGGGGAGCAGCATGTTGCAAACCGAGGTGCGCTCACAGGACAGCTGGGCTGGGGCGTTTGGCGAGGCCAGGGGAGGGTTGGCATGGATCTCAGGGGGCTTGCAATGCCAAGACAGGGGGTGGCGAGGGGGGCAGTGGTCATGATGGGCAGCTTGTGCAGACGGCATGGACGGAGAGCTGATGCCTGTCTGCCTCCCCTGGACACTGGGTTGAGCAAAATCAGGCTGCACCCTTGTGGCAGGCCCAGCCTGCAGTGAACTGTGCTGCCCGGCATCGGGGGAGGGCGGGCGGGTGGCGTGAAGATGGGTAAGCAGATGTGCGAGGCAGGGACACAGCCTTTATTTCACACCCACAGAATGCCGGCCTCTGCCCGGCCCACGTGGCTGCCGTGAGCCTTGTGAAGTTTCTACTTGGTTTGTGAACGATGAAGGGATGGGCTCAGGGAAGCAAGGTGGCGTCTCAAGAGCTCGCTGCTCTGAGGGACCCAGCTGGGAACGCAGCCAAGGCCTCGGACCCCAGGCCTGCCGGGTGCCCTTGGAGGTGCCATGACCGGCGGCACATGCTGTGGCTGCAGCCGGCTGGGGCTGAGCAGCTGGTGGACAGATGGACCAACTCCCCAGAGTGGGAGCCCGAGCCGCCAGCACTGTCCTCCCTGCCCACGCGGAGGCAGCTCACCTTGCACGCCCTCCCAGGTGAGCCCGAGCCTCTGCCCCTCGCTGCCCGCGAGGAAGAACGCAGGTGAGCAGCCCCGGGTGGAGGCGTTGAGCCCCTTCTGCCCCTCAGAAGCACCAGCTCCGACCTGCCCCCACCCCGCAGAAGCCTGCCCCACTCAAAGTCCATGACCTACCTACAGCCGCAGCAGATGGGCCTGCCCCGTGCCAGCCGGCCGCCCACAGCCAGGCCAAGGAAGGAAGGGACGCTTCCGAACAGGAGCCCATGCTGCCGGGCACACGCCCACAGGCAGTGGGCACCAGAGGAGGCCGAGCTGGGGCTGGCCTGGGAGTCTCCACCCCCAGCTCCCAGGGACCCTCCCCTTTGCTGCCTCTGCAGCACACACAAACACACACACCACACATGCACACTCACACCCCATGCATTCAGTGCACACATACGCATGCACACACAGACAAGCACACACCTATATGCATGCCCACTCAGGCACACACATGCACACTCCCAAGTAGATGCACACGTATGCACTCACACGGCCGTGCATGTATAGGTATACAAGGCACACTCACACCTACACCACTCATGCACACATGCTCAGACTCATGCAATTCCACTCACACATGCATGGACACTCACACCTGCACATATGTCCACACTCATGCTCACACTCAATGTGCTCACACACACATGCACGCTCACGCACATTCACTCACGTAACATAGTTCCACGTGGTGGAGCCCAGGACCAGGTACACAGGCCAGATTTGAGGGATGAATGGCGGTCAGCGATGCTGATGCCCAGGGTGAGTCAGGAGGAGGGGAAAGCCAGGCAGTCAGATGCGCGGTGCCAGGGCGGGCGGGCTCACAGAGGCACAGTGACAGAACAGTCCACGTCCTTCCACCCACCCAGCCTCTCTGGCCCAGCCCCTCCCCTCCCTGCAGCCCCCATGGACCCCTCCCCACCCCCACTGTCCCTGCCTTGCTGATCAGTTGCAATGGATGAAATGAACCGGACCTTCGGCATCACACCTGGGAAGAGGGATGATCCGGCGGGATGCAGGCCAAGCCCTTCCTGAGCCACAGGGAGATGGGGACCTCTTCCTGGGGTAGGGCTCCAGCGGTCTTGGGCGCTCTGCTCTTACACACACGTGTACAGATCTCTGCACCCCACGGGTGAGTGGTCACAGCTTCCCTCCTGTGACCCGTCTCCACCTTGCCCTTGGCGGGGCCTGTCTGCTCCTGGCAGCTCCTCTCAGAGCAGCGAGGGGCTCTGGGGGCTGTGCCCACCCGGGCAGGCTGTGGGCTCCGAGTGTACGGGACAGGACCTGCTCACGGCTCTCCCCCTGGCTCCCTGGACAGACCGTCTAGAACCGCGTGTACAAGGGGGAGGGGGAGGGCCATGACTGGTGACCAGTCTGTGTGGCCGCCCTCCGCAGTCTGCCCTGTGTCAGATTCCCCAGTGAGGGGCTTGGACAAGGTCTCCAGCCGCCCCGACATCTCCTCCTGCCAGTGGGGGAGGACTCCAAGGCCCCTCCACCTCCCCATCCATCCAGAGCAGCTGTCCAGGTCTAACTCCCCCACCTGCACCCAGAGGACAGGCCCTGGGCCCTGAGTCCACCCCCTAAGCTGGCAGCACAGAGAACCTGCCCCTGTGGACCCAGAGCCCAATCAAGACCCCCCGGGAGCTCCCAGCTCAGCACGGGAGGGCGGCCCAGAGCTCCCCACACCCTCCTCGCCGGCCTCCCCGTCCTATTCCTCAGCCCCCTTGGCTGCAGCCGCTGCACCCACAGCTTCTCTGAGAGGGTGGGGCAGAGCGGTGCAGCCTGCCCCCCTCCCCCCCGCACCCCCCCTGCGCCCGCCTCGCGCTCACTTTGAGGGAGTAGGCCAGGGCGATGAAGCCCAGGCAGCAGAAGTTGAGGTAGACGAAGTTGAAGATGGACCACAGGTAGTAGTCGTTCACCTCGCTGGTGTCGGGGTAGACCTCGATGACCGTGGTGGGGTTGGTCATCGTCTTCTTCTCCGCCAGGTGCTTGCAGACCTGGGGCGCGCCGGCCCCCCGCACGCTGTCTGCCTTGGCGCTCTTGGCCTCCATGGGGAACAGCGTGGGCGCCATGGGGGGAGAGGCCGAGGGCTCAGGGGCCGGGGCTGCGGGCGCCTGCAGGGCGGGGGGCTTGGACACACAGGCGAAGCAGCCCTTGGGCGACCCTGCCGGGGGTCTGGGGATCCAGAAGGCCCCGTCCAGGGGCACGCGGGCTTCCTGGGCGCCGTCCGTGGTGCTGGCCAGGGCTCCCAGCGGGGCTGGGCACGGGCCGGGGCCCTGGGCCTGCAGGGAGGGAAGAGGAATTGGAACTGGGTCCACTCTGGCGGCCCACAGCGTCTCCCCTGCAGCCCCAGGGCAGCCCCAAAGGACATGGACATCCCTGGGGAGGCGGCCAGCTGCCCGCCCGCCCGCCACCTGCCTCCCCCGTCACACCAAAGCCCTTCAAGCAGCCTTGGCACGGACATTGGGGGCTTTTCATGGCTTTGCCATCTGCGCACAAACACTCACCCACTGACACACCAGCAAGCGCCCCCACAAGGCCCGACTGACTCGCGTCGCAATACACAGAGCGCCAGCACCCAGGCCCGACCCCCGCGGGGCAGCGCACCCACAATGAGGCCTCTGCCGAGCTGGCAGCGAGCAGCGCTGCCCGGACACCTGCAGCGGAGACGCTGACACATCGCCGGCGCCCGGACCGGCACTCCCCGTGCGCTCGCTCGGAGATGCCGCCAGGCAAACAGCTCCCCACGGTGACGCGCAGCCTGGACACAGCGACACGGGCTGGGGCACCGGGGCGGAGGGCGAACGGACAGGAGGCTGCGGGGGCTCTGAACTGGCGCGCCACGACGTCCCCGCCCCCACCCCAGGCTCCCCGCGGCGCCTGGGACCCCAAGCCCCGCACTCGCACTCGCAGGGCGCCACCCACCCTGGACCACGACGGACGCGCAATGTCACTGCGAAAGGAGCACTTTTCCAAGGAGGCGCCGCGCCCTGCGCCCCCCTGGGGGTCTCCGGGAGGCCCCGGTCCCAGCGCCGCAGCCAGGACGGAGCGTTCTCACTCACGGGCAACTCCTGGGCTGGCGGCCTGACCCCTGCGCTCTGTCCGCGCGTCCTTCTCCGTCCCGCGGCCGCTGTCTGTCTGGCCGCTCCGCGTCCCAGTGTCCCGACCTCGGTGCGGGGAGCGCGCGGAGCAGGGGGGGCGGGGAGCGCGCGGGGCTGGCGGGGATGGCGCTGATCCCCGGAGCCTGCGCTCCCTCCGCAGCGCCAGCCAGGCGGGTGGCGCGGCTGCAGCCCAAGCTTGACTCACGGCAGCAGCGGCTGCGGGCACAACCACCTCCCGCCTCCTCCGGCGCAGGGTGTGGGCAGCGGCGGCGCGGGCCGGAAGCCCGACCCCCCGGGGGCTGCAAGGCTAGCCAGGGATGGGCCCCCCACAGCGCCGTCCTGACTCCTGGTACCCCAGCCCTCCCCCTGCCCCTCCCTCTGGCTGAGCCCCTGACCCCTCCCTGACCACTCCCAGCGGTCTCCCCAAAGAGCCCCTTTCCTCCCCCGCACACCCCTGCCCCCAAACTAGCCCTCGCAGGCCCATGTCCTCCTGGAATCTGACCGTCGCAGTCCCCAACGCCCCGTTGCAGTCCCTCTGTGGGCAGGATGGAGCACCCCAGTGCCCAGCCCTGCAGGATCCCGTCCCTAACCAGAGGCGACCCTCACAGCGCCAGCCCGGAGCCCACCAAGCACACCCCTGTAGTAGTCCCTGCCTCTCTCCCCAAGTCTGACCCCCCACTCCGGCTGAGTCTCTGAACCCACCTTCGCTAATCCAGTTCCCTCACAAACGCGGGTCTCAGAGCCCATGTCCTCTCACCAGTTGGTCTGTCTGTCCATGGGGCCAGATGTCCTTCTCCAAGACCTAGTGACACGTTCTCCTTGGAGCTCAATCCACTCACCAGCCCTCCCCTCTCCAGGAGCCCAGCCTGTCCCCCTGGGTCCCATCCCCTTGGGTCCCATCCCCCTGGGTCCTATCCCACCTGCATCCCATCCCACCTGGGTCCCATCCCCCTGGGTCCCATCCCACCTGGTCCCATCCCACCTGGTCCCGTCCCACCTGGTCCCGCCCCACCTGGATCCCATCCCCCTGGGTCCCATCTCACCTGCATCCCATCCCACCTGGGGCCCATCCCCCTGGGTCCCATCCCACCTGGTCCCATCCCACCTGGCCCGTCCCACCTGGGTCCCATCTCACCTGGTCCCATCCCACCTGGTCCCGTCCCACCTGGGTCCCATCTCACCTGCATCCCGTCCCACCTGGGGCCCATCCCCCTGGGTCCCATCCCACCTGGTCCCATCCCACCTGGTCCCGTCCCACCTGGGTCCCATCCCCCTGGGTCCCATCTCACCTGCATCCCATCCCACCTGGGGCCCATCCCCCTGGGTCCCATCCCACCTGGTCCCATCCCACCTGGTCCCGTCCCACCTGGTCCCGCCCCACCTGGATCCCATCCCCCTGGGTCCCATCTCACCTGCATCCCATCCCACCTGGGGCCCATCCCCCTGGGTCCCATCCCACCTGCATCCCATCCCACCTGGGGCCCATCCCCCTGGGTCCCATCCCACCCGGTCCCATCCCACCCGGGTCCCATCCCACCTGGTCCCATCCCACCTGCATCCCATCCCACCTGCATCCCATGTCCCCACCCGGTCCCATCCCACCTGGGTCCGGTCCCCTGCAGGTGCTATCCCCACACGTCATGTGCCCTAAGCAGTGCCTGCCTGGCACAGCCTGTCTTCCATCCCACCACCTCATTGTCTCTCTCACTTGTCCCAGCTGCCCCCCACTCCTGCAAAAGCACAGGGATCCCCTCCATCATGGGGAAACCCCCAACCACGAAGGTGCCTCTCTGAGCTGGGTCCTGTTCCCGTCCATGGGCCCCACCTGCCCTGAAGCATGGTGGCCGTCTGCCTCTCATCCCCTCCAGCCTTGTCACCCAGAAGCCGGACGTGCTCTGAGCGTCTCCCCCATGAAGACCCCTTCCCCTTGGACCCTCTCAACCCGCACCCCCCTCCTCCCCAAGACCCTCTCTCCCCTGAGCCTGGGTCCTCAGGGACCCCTTCTCTCTTCAGAGACCTGCCTGCCTCTGCCTGGTCCTCTGAACCCCTTCTCTCCAGAACTCCATGCACCACTCCCCAGCCTGGCACAGGTCCACCCCCTCTCCAAGCCCCGCCCCTGTCTCCCCACCCCTGGCACAGACTCCTCTAGGCTTGTCAGGAACCTGGGGCACAAAGTCAGCCTTAAATGCTGGTAACACCTGTGTGTGGGTGAGCTCTCTGCACTGCCCTCATGCTGGCCACACCCTAGGCGCCCAGGCCCAGGGCCCAGGCATGAGGGCCCTTGGGGTCTGTGGGGAGCCAGGGTTCAGGTCTCCCTCACCCAACACCCACTGCCCCTTCCAGAGGCCTGGTGTGGGGGCATCCAGACCTCTCTCGGGGGGCTGAGCCTTCACTGAAGGTGCCCTCCCAGCCTGAGTGGGGCCTGGGCACCACACCACTGGGTTTCCCTGGCATCTCTTCCCCAGGAAGGCTCTGCCACCTGCCACAGGCTCGCTGGTCCTCTCTGGGCAGGGCTGTGGGGGTGACCAGTGGGGCTGGTCTGCTCACAGCCCACCTGGTCCCAGGCAGCAGGCAAGGGGCACTGGCCCACAGGGGTCTGCTCCAGGCCACAGCAGGTCAGACCCCTCTCCTGCAGACCACCGTGAGGCTGCCTCTCTGAGGCCCCCACTGGCCTCCACCTGGGGGACCTCAACGCAGGGGTATGGGCCGGAAGGCCACCCACCTCCCCTGCCCATGGTCCCTGGGCTGGGGCAGAGCAGGTCCGCAGGGAGGAGCTGTTGTTACCCACCTTCTAGAGACTCGAGGCTAAGGGTGGAGTCAGAGGTAGGCGTTGGACCCAGGGTGGACGCAGGGCCAGGCTCTGGGCAGGAGCATGAATGACTGCAGGACCTGGGCCAGGGCTGGGGCTGGGCCCGCCGTGCTGGTCCCCAGGTTCCAGAGCAGGGACAGTGGTACCCTCTGGGGGCTGGACTCCAGCTGGGAGGGGCGCATGTTAGCGAGTCCAAGCCGTGGGCCAGGGCCTTGCGACCTTGCCAGCCGAGGCGTGACCTGAGCCAGCACAGAAACCGGCCCCTCCTGGAGGCTCTGCCCTCGGGGCCTCAGCGCACACGGCTTGGATGACAGCCTCCCCGGCAGCCCTGCCAGGTGCTGCGTCTGCCCGCTCCTGCTCGTATTTCAGGTGCAGAGAACGCAGGGCACGTGTTTGCTCCCGGCCATTCTGGGTGAACCCTTTAGAGGTGCTCACCCAGGCTTGGCCCGAGGCCCTGGACCCCGAGGCCGGAGAGGCACCAGGCCAGTGACAGACGCCACGTGCCAAGCCCTACACCTGTCGGGGTGGCTCCGAGTCCCTGAGGGAGTCCTGCCCACCCCCAGGTGCTCATAAACTCCTACCCACCCCTCAAAACCTCCTGGAAAATGTTCCTCCTCCCACCCCTCAATAGAGGCCATGAACGGGTGGGAGGGTGTCCCTGTGGCCTGAGGGGATTCCTAACTCGGACCCCTGAACCCTGTGACTGACCCCAGGTGGGCCTGCTTGGCACTGGCTTGGCAACCACAGGGCGAGGCCACTTCCGGAGCTGGCAGCAAGGACGCCCAGACGGGAGGCAGGCTGCGCACTCGCCACCAGCCCTGCGCAGGTTCCCTTCCTAGCCCAAGTGGGGTGTGCAGGGGAATTGGGGAACAGGGGCCCTGCTGCTGAGGTCTCCTCCAAGGGCAGAAACATGGTCCAGGAAAGTATGGCAGCCACTGAAAACGGTGTCCCGGCAAAGGCCTTCGCTCACCAGGAAGCCTGCAGCCCAGGCCACACCCTGCTGGCCGCTGCTCCGGGCCTCAGCACCAGCCAGCCCATCAGCCCGCCTCCACATCCCAGGTGCAGAGCACCTCCCAGGCAACCCCCCTCCAACCCCCGAGTCAGCCTCCGAAGCGCCAGCTTCCCCCAGCCCCTCCCCACACCCGGATCTAGAACCACCCACCCCACCAGCACAAAGCACACCCCACACACACAGATCCACAACTTTATTTTCAGGTCAACTTTGGCTCCCGGCCACTCAAGAAGGGGCAGCCTCAGAGAAGGCCGGTGCCAGCACCCTCCCCTCCCCACTCCCCGGGCCAGCCAATGCCCTCCCCAAAGGGGTCAGGCCCCAGGATGACCCACAGGCTTCACAGGGCTGGCTCATCTCCTTCCTGCTGGCCCCAGGCCTCAGCTGGCCCTTCCTTGCTGGGCCTGAGACTAATGGACGGGTGGGGGGCAGCACTGCCCAGCTCCAGGCCCCAGGCTGGATGGAGAGGGAACCAGGAAGGCATCCCGGGGCAGAGCAGCGGCTCGGCCCAGACGCTCCGCCTGGGCAGCCAGCCCCCGAGGCCCAGGCTGGGACAGGATGGGGGAGGAGGGGAGAGGAAGGGGGTCCTGGGACGCACTCGAGCCGAGCTGGGTCTTCCAGGTGAGTGAACAGGCTCTGAGCACTGATGGGCCTACTGGCTGCCCCAGCCCTGCCCCTCCATCAAACAGACAGACAGACAGACAGGCAGACAGGCAGGCAGGCGGCATTCTGCCACCAGGGAAGGGAAACCACAAAACGGTGCCTGCGACGCGGCGGCCTGGAGAGCCGAGTAGCTGCAGGTGTGAGTGTGAGAGAGAGTGTGTGTGTGTGTGTGTGTATGTGTGTGTGTGTGTGAGTGTGGCGGGCCAGCCGGGAGGGCGGGCGCTGCCTCCTTCCACGATTCTCCTCCTCTCCTGCCAGTGGGCAGGTGGCTACAGCTTGGCGGCCTCGGCCAGGCCCACACGGTTCTCGTCGCGGTCGAACACGGTGTAGTAGCGGCCGATGAAGACGTCACCCAGGATCCAGAGGGGCCCCGCAGGCGGGGGGATGTCCATGCCCATGAAGCCACTGAGGCAGATGGTCTTCCCGCCCTGTGACACCTGGAAGGCCGGAGCGAGCGTCACCACCAGCCAGCCCGCCAGCCGCCCAGGCTCCCCGCCTCCAGGCCCCCCCAACCCTGTCCCCGCCACTCCCACCTTGAGCGTGTAGTCCTCCGCACGCAGCTTGTAGTCTTTGCCCCCCAGCTTCAGGGAGACCTCGGGCAGGCTGGACACCTTCTCGCAGGGGATCATGTACTGGAGGAGACGAGGGCAGTGTGTGTGGGGGGCAGTGAGAAGGGGCGACAGCGACCTGGGGAACAGCCACCTGGGCACCCGTCCCCTGCCCCCCGCCGGCCCAGCCCGCCTGCTCACCTCTCCCTGGATGAGCGGCACGGCCCCGATGGCCTTCTGCAGCTCGCGCACCTCATCCACGGGGCCCACGACCAGGGAGGTGCCCGTGTCCACAATGGCCTCACAGCCCTCCTTGCACAGGGTCAGGCCGTTGCCCACGTCTACCCTGCAGGGGAAGTGGGTGTGTCTCCCAGGGCCACCCGCTGCCCCCACCGTGCCCAGCGGCAGCCCTGGCAGGAGACTTGCTCCTCTCCCAGGCACTGGCCGTGAGCTGCCGGGCAGCAGAGCCCAGAAGCCAAGAGCAGGCCACTACACGGCCGTGTGCAGAGGGCAGCAGCAGGTGACCAGAGGCACCTAGGCCAGCGGGGCCAGGGCTATCCATTGCCATAACCCTCCCGAACCGACCAGGGCTGCTCGCTCCTCAGGGGCCTGCTGAGCAGCAGCTGGAGGGACCCCCCCGGCCCCGAACGAGGCTCGGCCAGGACTCACTGATCCATGTGGACCTGCCAATAAGCTTTGCGGGTGACGTTGAGGTAGGCGAGCGGGCCTTTGTAGTACTTGGAGTCGGTGCCGCCCAGCATCAGCTCGCCCCCTGGCTGTGCACTCGGGTCCCTGTGAGGACAGGTAGGGGCAGTCAGCCCCCTGCCCACCCCATGTCCAGCCTAAGGGCCGGGTGGGACAGGGACAGGCTGGGCCAGGTCAGAGGCCAGGGGTGGGTGGGGCAATCTTGGGAGAGCATGCCAGAGCGGGGACCTTCCTGAGCCCGCAAGGATGGAAGGATCCAGAAGGCGCACAAGAAGGAATGGAACTTCCTTCTCCTCCCCCAGGGGAGGGCTCCGATCCCACACCCCAAGTGGACTGCGGGCCCAGCCCAGTGCCCGTGCTCAGGGCCTCCTGCTCTGCCAGCTGAGGACAGCAGGGTCAGGCCGGCGGGCAGACGGGGACGGGAATGCTAGGAGCCAAGGAGGGGAACCACAGAGGCCTTGCAGAGGCGGCGCTGGGCAGCCCTGAGCGCTGAGCCAGTTGTTGCTGCCCTGGGGCTCATGGCCTTGTACCCTCTGGGCAGGCAGCCCCCGGGGAGGCACAGCCTTCTCCATGGGCCGCTGCTCCTTGGAAGGGCGGCCGTACTGCCTCCAGCCGGATGTCAGGGGCATGGCCCAGGGCCCCCAGGGAGGACCAGGGCCGCTGCAGCTGAACCCGCTCCCACCTCACCCTGCACTTCGGCGCAGCTGGGCCGTGAGACGGGCCCGCCCACCTACCTGTTCAGGTAGAACGAGAAGATGTTCTTCTCCACCAGCTTCTGCTGCATCAGGTTGTCGAAGACGGGCACCACGTTGTTGACCGAGATGCGGGGATAGGCCATGCCCAGGATGCCGTCGAACTTGGCCGCGATGAAGGTGATGCCCGGCTGCTTGGTGGCCTCCCCGAAGACCTGCCGCTCCACCTTGACGCCGCCCAGGGCTGCCTGACCCGAATTACAGGGCACCTGCGGGGTGCAGGGGTCAGTGGGCCCCAGGTGGGCCATCCCGGCCAACCCTGCGTGTGGGCGGCCACAGCTACAAACCCAGCTGGGTCGCTGCCCATCACCTGGCATGTGGGGCTGAGGACAGGGGGCTGGAGTGAAGGGCTGGAAACACGGGGGGGCGGGGGGGTGGAGCTGAGGGGTTGGGGGGGCCCACTCTGGCAGGAGAGCTTTAACAGGGATTGGGGAGCACAGATGGAGGCCCGGCTCAGCTCCAGCCCTCACCCCTTCCCACCTGGGCAGCTCCTGCCCTCGGCCCAGCCCAGGGGACGGGGGCCCCACAACCCAACCCACTGGCAATCGAGGCCACGATGCCCGCCCCTACCCCAGCCAGGCTGCAGACAGAGCAGGATGTGGGGACAAGGGCTGTGCGGTGACAGTGGGGGAGGGAGCGCGTTGGGCCACACCCTGCTTCGGGCCCGGAGACAAGCTGGGGGTGAAGCATCCATCTCAGATAAAAACTGCCGTTTGAAATTCTAACCCTGCCATTTGGCTTCTGTAAATGCGTGCTTGCTTAAATAATAAGGAAAATGAGACTACTCCCACTTCAGAGAGGCATTAAACCTTCCCCCGACCAAGTTATCAGTGCTGGCGCCAGGCCAGGCCTCTGGTTGAGGTCTCAAGGCCCCAGCACATAGGGGCTCTTTAAGAACTTGCAAAAGGGGCCGGAAACACCCCATATTTGGGAGACAAAGAAGGTAAAAACATATAAATAGGGAAAGTTCCTCCATGTTGGGGCCGGAATTTGAGAGACATTTTCCTCTGGGCCCGCGCGTAATGAATATAACTCCATCTCTCTAAGTATTGCTTGGTTCTCCCGTTTTCTGTAACGGGTGGTGCCCAGCAGGTTCGGGTGGGGAAGAGGGTGGCCCACGAGGAGCCGAAGCGCCTTGGGAAGGACTGCTGGCCCAGGTGCCACCACCGCCGTGGGGCGGCCTGAGCCACCTGTAGCCGATGAGGGACAGACCGGCAGGAGGCTCGCTGCCTTCCTGTGCCTCAGGGGCCAGGGCTGGGGCTGGGAGGGACCATCTTCTCTCTGCTCCTCATCCCCCCACAACTCCCGGGCCAGGTCTCGAGCCAGCTCTACACCCAGAAACTGTCAATGGCCCGCTGACCCCTCCTGAGGGGGAGCATGCCCCCCAATGCAGGTAGCAACAGGAAGCACCCCAGCCCTTCTGTACCGTGTCCTCTGTAGATAGCCCTGTCAGCTGCCTGAGGGGCTCCCCACACCTCTGCCCTCCCCAGGAGCAGGACGCCCCGAGGACCAGCCCCAAGCATCTCACCTGTGGGCATCTCAAACCCAAGCATCAGAATGAGCCCAGTCTTCCCACGGGCCCACCTGCCCGCCCACCTGCCGGGAGCCAGGGCGGAGGCCTCCCGGTTAACCACTCAGCGGGCCCTGGTCCCACACCTGCACCTGTGCACCCCGGCCTCAGCACCGCCTCGGTGTCGAAACCCTCGCTCTGCCCCACTGGCCCTTCGAACCCCTGGGCCAGGCCTGCTCCCTTCCCACCCCCTCGCTGCCCACCGCGAGCACGGCAGGCTCTCTTCCCTCCCTCCAGGCCTGCGCTCAGCTGTGACCCCAGCGTCCGCCCAGCTGACAGCTGCTGCCGTCCCATCAGCAGCCTCTCCAGGGAGCCAGAGCCACCAAGGCCCCTGCCTGGGGTGGGGCTGGGGTCCGCGAGCCTGATTCCACGGTGGGCGCCGAGAGGGAGGAACTCACCGACACGGTGTCCTGGCTCAGGTACCCCGAGAGGCTGCCTGAGCCGTAGTGGATGTCGAAGGTCGTGCCGTTCTCCACGTACGTGCTGGACTTCCCACTGTTGTACTTGTGGTGGATCCCTATGCCACCGAGAGCGTGTCAGCCTGCCGCCCACTGTGGCCTCTGACCCTCGACCCCCACACTGAGACCAGGCTGCCCCCGCCAACGAGCCACCCTCCCACGGGCCACCCTCCCACGGGCACCAGCCTTGGTCTTGCCCCATCCTGGCCGCCACGGGCCCAGCCCATGAGAAACAAGGCTGGCAGGAACAGGTTCACCCAGAAAGCGGGAGCCCCGGGGCTGGGCCCGCCTGGTGCACCTACCCCGGCGTCCAGCCCACAGCCACCTCCCAGGGCTGGAGGAGGCAGGCAGAAGCTGGGAGGCAGCCCCCGGCGCCTGGGGAGAGCTAGTGCCCCCTCCCCAGGGCCCCAACCTCCCTGCCTGCTGCCAAGCCTGAGTGCGGGCAGTGCCGAGAGGGGCCAGGCCCCTCAGACAACCTCCCCAACTGGGACGCGGCGCTGGGCGGACAGGCGGCCTGACTTACAGCAGGCGATGTCCAACAGCTTGCAGTGGATCGACGGGACCCACAGGTTGGAGGAGCCGGTGTCGAAGACGACAGTGAAGCACTGTGGGGGCGTCCCGATGCCGATCTCCCCGTAGTACTGGGCCTGGGGGCGGGAAGGGTCTGTCAGCCAGCGGAGGGGCCCCAGGGTCCAGACCTGCCATAGGCTATCCACCTCCACCTGCCACCCCCAGGCCCTGGGGTGCAGCCCCAGCCCTGCCTGGCCAGGGTGAGAGGAGGGAAGACCCCCACACCCCCATTTGAAACATAAAACCAGTGTCCAGTCAGTTAGGACAGGCTCTGCCGGCCACCCGAGCCTCGGGCGGGGAGGACCTCCGCGGTCCAGGGCCCTGAAGGGAGAGACTGCCTCTCCAGGATGGGGGCCAAGTCAGAGCCTGACTCTGGGCCTCAGTTCCTACCCTGCCCCTGCTCCTGCTCCTGCCCTACAGGGCCAAGCCTGGAGGGCTCCCAGGTAGAGAAGTCCGGGTGGCGGAGGGGAGAAGGGACACCCTGGAGGTTCCGAGTCCCACATGGCCCAGCCTCTCTGCCTTCACAGGTCTGGGCCTCAGTTCTCCATCTCACACACAGGGAGCAGGGCCGCTGGGGTGCTCCAGTGAGCATTAGGGGGCATGTGCCCCTATGAACCTTAAGGGAAGCCCCATCCCTGGCCCTCTCGTAAGTCCGAGGAGATGGGCGTTCTTGAGCTTGTGCTCACCTGGGCCCTGCCTGCCTGGGCAGCCCCTCCCCCCAGGGAAGGAGCCTGGGACACCAGTCGCCACAGGATTCTGGCACCAGTCCCCTCCCCCCTCCCTCCCTCTGGGCATCTCTCTCTGGCCGTTTGGCTCCAGGGAACACCCGAGCTGCTGACTCATGAAGTGTCCGGATGGGGGGGATGGAGAATGACTCAGCAAATACCCGAGCGTGTGGGCACTGAGGAAAATCAGGAACTGGTCAGTTGACCCTGGTCAGACGGCCCCCCTCCATCGGCCAGATCACATGCCCGAGGCTCCAGCTTCCTGGCATGGCTGGGGCTCGCGACAGCCAGGACAGAGAGCACAGCCCCTGTCCCAACCCCAGGTGGACCCAAGGCCAGAGGCAGCAAGAGGCCGGCTCCCTAAGACTCGGGTGGGGCACACTGAGATGTCCCCAGACCTGGGATAGGCTGACCCGGCCCCAGTTTGCTGTGTGGCTTCCAGAACGTTCCAACCCTGAGTCTCTATCCCGCTCAAGCAGCAGGCACAGACTGGGTCACAGGTTGCCCCAGGCCTGCCAGCAGGTGGGCAGGAACACAAGCTCCGAAGCAGTTAGTTACACCCCAGCAGGCAGGCCCAGATACCCGATCTCCGACCTCCGGCACCCCTCAGGCGGGCAGGCCTGTGCCAGACTCTGGGCTCCCCCACACCGGCCAGTGGCCCTGGGCCCAGCTCCTCACCTGGGAGGGTGACGCTGTCCCCACTCCCCACAGGCTGGCCTCGAGGATGAGGCACCGCCCAGCTCTGAGCCTGGGGTCAGTGGCCCGCAGAGGTCAACGTCTCAGGTGCCAAGGTCACCCCAACCCTCCCTCTCAGCCAGGCAGGAGAGCGGGCTGTGCAGACCCCAGAGGGGAGAGCCCGCCATCAGGCAGGGGGCGTGGCCGAGTGGAAGCTCCGCCCACACAGGGCAGGTAAGCCCTCCACTGCTGGTGCTGAAGGCAGGAGCACCCCTCCACAATGCATGCGGCTCACAGGGACCTTTCCCTAAAGCCGTGTTTTGGGGTAGCCCAGCCACCCCCACCCAAGTGGACACCCCACTCCCACACTCACGTCCATGTAGTTCTTGAGCACCTCGGGGATGGGCCCCCCGGTCACAGCGGGCACCCCCTGGGCATATTTTGAAATGGAGCCCTTGGCGATGAGTTTTTCCACGGGACCTCCCACCTCCGACATGGTCCGGCGGATAGATGTAAACTTGTGCAGTGGGATTCTGTCAAGAGGGGAGTAGGGGTAGGGCTCCTTAGGGCAGGGCTGGCCCCTGCCTCCCTCCTGGACCCTCTGCACCCACATCCAAGCATCCCAGCTAGAGGCAGCCAGCACCTGCTCCACCCCCTCCTCAGCCACCAGGGCCTTCAGAGACCCCCTGTCTTCTGCCCCCACTCGGATCTCTTCTGTGATCTCTTCTCGTGGGATCTGTCAGGCATCGGCAGCCACCTGTCACCCCTTTGCTCTGAGCCCCATTCACCTGGCCCTCTGGCCGCGGCTCCACCCAGACCTTAGGCCCCCATGCTCCCACCTCCCCTGCCTGTCCTCCCTGGGTTGGCCACCTCCTGGCATCAGATTGGACTTCAATGCCACCCCCTCTGAGGAGCCCTCCCTGACCATCCTCAATCACCCCGTTTCCTTCCATCGCTCTCACCCCACACTGCAGTGACCTCGGTCACGTACTGCTGACCTGTCACTCTCTCCTCACCACGATGCAGACCGGGGGGACTAGGACTGCACCTGGAGAGCGGGGTGTCTGCTTGCAGCCCCATGGTACCCCACTGGGAGCACCCTTCACAGGAGCCCCTGCCTCCCAGCACAGGTGCCCCTGGTTGTGTTGTGCACGGGCCTTGGCCATCAGAGCAGAAAGGGGTCCCTGGATGCCCTGGGTGTGAGCTTGCTCTCTGCTGCCATGGCGAGGAGGCGGGGCAGGAGAGCACACTGAGCAAGGTTAACCACCTGGGATTCAGGAGTTAAGATGATGGCTGGCTATTGCCAGTAAGCCCAGGGGGTGCCCTGGGAAAGAGGGAGGCAGGTGGGAAGAGCCCAAGGTTCCTGCCTGGGGGGGAGGGTGGTGCCCTGCAGCAATCCAGGAACCAGCAGCCTCCAGCCCCCCCGCACCGGGGTGGTGTGAGGGGGCTCTGGCCCAGCTATCCCACCCAGAACCCCAGGCTCCCTCCTCCAAGGCTCTCCATCCCTGGGGGAGGTCTGTGGGTGGGGCAGAGGCTGGGGCAGAGGCAGGCGCAGGCCTGCAGGCTGCTCCCCGCACAACTGCTCCAGTTGGGGCTCCTCACCCCCAGGTCACAGCCCACGCAGGGCAGCCCTTTGGCAAGGCCCAGCCCAGCTCAGCCCACAGCCTATGACCTCATCCACTTTCCCACGGGCATAAGGCTCACAGCCCAGGAGGACCAGTTCGGGCCCAGGCCTGATACAAAGGTCCCCAGGGCTGGGTGGGCGCAGAGGCATAAAAGAGTGTGCCTGCTGGGAGAGCGGGAAGCCTAGCAAGGGCAGGAGAATGGGGGTGAGGGGACCCTCAGCCTGGCACAGGGGTGCAGGTGCCCAGGCCTGAGGCCACTCCCCCAGACCCTCTCCTTAAGCTTCCTGTCTCTTGGGCATTTGGGACTCTTAGGCCCTAAGACTTAGGGTGGCCCCGAGGGTCTCCCAGCCCATGGCCTGCGGTGAGATCCCAAGTGACAAACCGGGGGAAGGCAAGCCCAGTTCACAAAGGGGAGACCCAAGCGGAAAAACAACTCGCCCAAGTTCAGGGGCCTGGAAGCCAACACCCGGGGTCTCCCGACTTCCACACACGGGGCCCGAGCACGGGCACCCACCCAGCCTGTCCTGGGGAGGCTGGGTCAGCCCGGAGTCACAGCACCCTCCCTCCTACCCCCGCCAGGGTGCAGGGAGGGCGGTCGCCCGGGTTGGGGTGGCGGGGGCTTGAGCGAACCCCGCAGCTGCAGAGCGCCGCGCCCCGCCCCACCCAAGGGGGGCCCTGCAGGAGGCTGGGGCTCCGGGTGGGGGTGTGGGGCGCACGGAGGTCATTAGGGTGCGGGGGCCCGAAGCGCCGGTGCCCGGGACCGGCGGGCCTCACCTGATCAGCGCGGCGGCGGGCGCGGCCAGCAGGCCGAGGAGGAGCAGCAGGCTGGGGGGCTGCATGGCGGCGGCGGCCGGGTCGGAGCGGGCGGCGGGGTCGGAGCAGACCTCTCCGAGGTCGCGCGCTTATAGTCGGGATGACGGCGCAGTCGGGCCGGGTCAGCTGACTGGCTTGTTTGCGCCCGGGCCGGTCACGTGGGCCAAGGCCGGCGTGCGCGGGGCGGGGCCTGGGCGGGGCTTCCCAGGACACGCCCACGGGGCCTGCAGCGCGCAGACTGCCCTGTGCCCCCGGGTGGCGACCCTCACTCCCGGAATCGCGGGGACCCACCCGCTTGGGCGTTACGTGTCCCGGGCGGGCACAGCCACGGGCCTGAGCTGAAGGGTCCGGGCCCGGACGCCCCTGGCCGCCTTCAGCGGGCGGGACCCCCAGTCTTGGCTCCTCCTCCCCAGGCCCAGCCCAGGCCCGCGGGTTGTGCTCAGTGAGGCCCCCCGCAGCCCCCCTTCCCTCAGGGTGCCTCGCTCCACCTCCCACTATGCCCACTGCCCCTGCGCCCTCCGCTGGCGCCCTGTCCCCCCTCCCCCTTTGTCCTGGAGTCTGCAGGGACCCTCAGCCACCCTCAGCCTCACTCTGCAAGGAACCACGACCCGCCCCCACCCCGCTCCTCACTTTCCATCTCCCCAGAGCAACGCCAGGCCTGGCCCTGGCCCTCCACCTCAGCCCACCTTCCTCTGGCAGCCCCAGCCCGCCCTCCCACGTCCTCTCTGGGCCTCAAGTCTCATGAGGACTCGGTTCGCAGGGCCTGGGGGAGTGAGCCCTTTGCTGCGGCCAGTGCTCAGCCCTGCTGCGGCCACAGTGACCGCTGCCCACAGGACCTCACTGGGCACCCCTTCCTGCTCCATTTGGGGCCTGGAACTGCGCTCAGTGCCTGAGGAGGGGCCCGTGCGCAGTCCCAGCCAGAGGAGGGCCGGCCCTGGCCTCCTGGAGGTAAGGAGTTTGGGCAGGGCATCTTAGAGGTCATGTCAAGAAGGGAACGAAGTGGAGGAATGTGCTAGAATATGACCACTGTCCCAGAGGCACGCAGGAGGCCAGCAAGGCCACGGGAGGGGTTGGGGGTGGGCGGAGAGGCAGCTTATGGCTGGCTGGTGGTGGGGGGGGAGGGCAGAGGCGGCCGTGGTCTGGCAGCGGCTGCTGCGAGCCAGGCTGAGACTCTGGGCTCCCCCCCCCCCCCAGCAGCTGAGAAGGGACCTCTGGTGCCCAAAGGCGGGAGAGGCCCCTCCCCTACACCTGTCAGGACAGAGCGCCCCTCTCCACGCCGTTCCCAGGATCCCTCAGCACCCAGAGCAGAGTCTGGCACGTGGTGGGTGCTCAACAGTTACGTGTGGGAGGGACGAAGGGGTGCTCGGGGTCCCTTCCTGGTGTGATTGGCCAGAGGGTCCCAGAGGGCCCTCCCCTGGTGCCCTGCCCAATGTGGAACAGGCCCAGAAAGAGGCGTCAGGCCTGGTGGGGACAGGGCTCCCAAGTCAGCTGGGCAGGTGCGGGGCCGCAGGTCCGAGCTGGTGGGGCACCCAGGGCATGACTCTTGGTCTCTGGTTGCTAGTGGGTGCGGGCCAGGGTCTAAGGACTCCAGGGGGACAGCCAAGGCCCAGGAAGGGGGGGCTGCTAGGTGAGTCAGGGGACAAGATGGGGTTGGAAGCCATGCCTCATGACCTCCCCTCGGACCCTGGGTAGCCATCCCTCCCACACTTACTAGTCCAACACCCACCACGTGCTCTGGGCGCTGGGAAGTCACGGGACCCACACGGACTCCCTCCCTCATGGAGGTCATCCTCCAGACCGGGCACCAGACACCACGTGGGCTTCTGGAAGGAGACAAGGGCTTGGGGGGGAGACGGGGGCCGGAAAGGGCCACGGGCGACAGGAAGGAGGGTGTTGCAATGGAGAAGCCTCATGTGAGCAGCCTGAGGAGGTGATGGGTCAACATTTGAGGCCAGAGATGGGGCCCGCCTGGTGGGGAGCAGTCAGCTGAGCGGAGCACAGGCCCAGGGGGAAGAGCTGCGTGTAGAGGTCAGAGGGGAGCCCCCGCAGGACCCTGGCTTGTCCCCGTGCCAAGCACTCCTAGAACTCCCCCTACCATGAGGGGGGTCGCTGGGGGCCTGGCTGAGGCTGGGCTGGGCGAGGAGGCTGTGTGGAGCGGTCAGCTTTGGGGCACACTTTGGAGGCAGGGAGTAGGGTTTCCGGCAGTGGGACAAATGGAGGGCGATGGAAGGGTCCATACTCAGTAGGGGTCCGTCCAAAATAGCCGGACGATGGCATGTCATTGGCTGAGACGGATGGGCGGGAGGAGGCCTGGGAGGAAGGCCCAGCTCAGTTTTGGGGTGTGCCATGGAGGCGGCGCCCAGGGGTCCTGCAATGGCTGTTGAGTGGCAGCAGCTGTTGAAGCTGGGAATGGAGGGGGCAGATCCAAGCTGAGAGAGGACAGGGCCCCTCGATGCCCAGGGCCACCCGTCTCCCTGCCTGGGGGACACTAGGCCACGCTCCTCAGGTGCCGGGGGGATTCCACGCCCAGCAGCCCTCTCGCCAGGAGGTGCCACTCCATGTACTTTGACCCCAGAGCACGGGGCGAGGGACTGTCCCCCCCCAGCACACTGAGGAACCCCAACCTTCAATGACCCTCCAGGACTCAGGTCTGATGGGCCCTCCTCATCGGTCAGCGGTAACTCAGTGACAAGACTGGATGCAAAAGGGCTGGAGCAGACGTAGAGGAGGCCCAGGGCCTCCACCCTTAGGAGGTTAAAGATGGTGGAGGGGTGGCCGCTGGGACACGGGGTGCCGGGGAGCAGTCCCCGGAAAAGGGACTCTGCACTGACCCCGGCGTTGACCGTCTGACCCTGAGGAGAGCAGTCCTGGGCGTGGCGAGGTGAAGTCTTGGGGAGCGGCTCCTAGGAGGGGCCCATCGTGTGGACGGGGTGCTGGTGCGCGGGCAGATAGCGGACGGGGAGGTGGAGCGGAAGAGTCTCCCCCTAACGTGAGTGGGGGGTGTCTCAGTACGTGGTGCAGCTGGATGGAAGCGTCTGTCCTCCCTCACACCACACACTCCCAGGCCCGGGCGGGTTAGAGAGAGAAACACCAGCGTGACTCCGTGAGGGGCCAAGGGCCAAGGAGACCCTCCTCGTGGTCTGAAACCCGCACAGACATGTTGTTTCCACAGGAAGCTCACCCAAGACACCCGGGCGCCTGTAAAAACGACAGACAAACCCCAGTGGAGAACAAGGATCCGATAAGGACTTGGCATCGGCAGCGTGCCAAGCACTCCTGGAACTCAACGATGAGCAAGTGCACAGCCCGACTGAAAATGGGCAAAGACCTAAATCCGCATGCCAGGGACGAGGAGGTGCCAGGGGGCACGAGCCTGTAAGACACCTGTGTCGTGTGGGAAGTGCGCTTTGAAATAGCAGTGAGACATCGCTACACGCCCACCCGAAGGCCCAGATCCAAACATCCAAACGGGAACACGCGCCGGGCGGGCGGAGCGCAGGAATGGCACTCAGGGCTGGGGGGGGGGGGCAGAGCGGGCAGTGCACAGGAATGGCACTCAGGGCTGGGGGGGGGCAGAGCGGGCGGTGCACAGGAATGGCACTCAGGGCTGGGGGGGCGGGGTGCGGAGCGGGGGGCGGGCAGGCGCTTTGGAAGGCAGGCTAGTGGTTTCTTACAAAACCAGACATAGTCTCACCACAGGATCCAGTAACAACTCTCCTTGAAAGACTTGAAAACTTAGGTCCAGCCTGGCTGGCGTGGCTCAGTGGTTGAGCATCGACCTATAAACCAGGAGGTCAGGGTTCGATTCCCAGTCAGGGCACATGCCCGGATTGTGGGCTCGATCCCCAGTGTGGGGCGTGCAGGAAGCAGCGGATCGATGATTCTCTCTCATCATTGATGTTTCTATCTCTCTCTCCCTCTCCCTTCCTTTCTGAAATCAATAAAAATGCATTTAAAAAAGAAAGAAAGGGGAGAAACCAAGATGGCGGCATAGGTAAACTCCTGAACTTGCTGCCTCGCACAACCACTTCAAAACTACAACTAAAAGACAAAACGGACATCATCCAGAATCACAGGAAGGCTGGCTGAGTGGAAATTCTACAACTAGAAGGGAAGAGAAAAGCACACTGAGACTCAGAGGAGGTGTGGAAGTGAAGTGCAGAGGTACGGAGGCGCGTGCGAGGAAAGGGCTGGCAACTGAGTACACGGCTGTCTTTTTCAATCAGGAGGGAGACACAAGCTCCCGACTGCTCTGAACTCCAGTTCCGGGCGAGACTCTGGGGACCCAGACTCATATGGGGAGAAACTGGACTGTCTGGCATCGGGCGAACTCAAGGGCAGCTTTTTCTCAGAGGTGCTTGCGATTACCGCGGGACACTGAGACCCGGGGGCCTCTTAGGGCAGGGCTGAAGGGCAGCCATTGCTGTTTGCTCCACCCTGTTGATTCCCTGAGACTCCGCCCCACCCAATTTACAACCCCACCCCAGCTGTGCGCAGAGGCTTTTGCATATGAGTGGCCTGGTCCTTTGAAATCTAAACTTACCTAACAAACTGCAGCTGAGTCAGAGAGCCCAGAACATCCAAAAGAAGGCCCAAGGCCCCACAGCAGCTTGCATTGCTTCACAGCTGGGCCTCATCTGGGCACCTCCAAACCTCAAACAAAGAAGAGGAACCTGCAGATCTCTCCATAGCTCCTGCTGGATGGCCTCAGGCAGAGGCTAAATTAGCACCTCCTTGGAGATCCAAGAGCCAGTGTACCCAGGGGTCAGAGAGAGACCATCCAGACTACAACTCTTCAGATCCATAAGGGACACACTCAGTGGGCAGACTCAGTGAGCACCAAAGCCCCACTGAAGCAAGTCCTGCCCCATAAGGGTGTCTCCAGCACAGTTCTCCCAGCATAGACACAGCTGATCCTCACAGCCAATTGGCCTGGAGGTCAATTCCTCCCAGTGATACCAACAACAATCAAGGCTTAACTACAACCAGGCTGTGCACACAGCCCGCAAAGGGGTGCACCAAGAGTGTCCACCTCAGGTAATGGGGGAGGATGAGCCACTGGGCCCTATAGGACACCTAGCACACAGAGCCACTCTATCAACTCAGGGAAGCAGCCAAAATGCAGAGACAAACAGATCACAAATGAAAGAAATGGAGGAAAGCAAACAACTGGTATAGAGTTCAAAACCACAGTTATAAGGTTTTTCAAGAATTTTCTAGAAAAGGCCAATAAATTTAGTGAGACCCTCGAGGATATGAAAAAGGACCAACTAGAAATTAAACATACAGTGACTGAAATAAAAAATATTATACAGAGACCTAACAGCAGACTAGAGAATCGCAAGAATCAAGTCAAAGATTTGAAATATGAAGAAGCAAAAAACACCTAACTGGAAAAGAAAAAAGAAAAAAGAATTCAAAAATATGAAGATAGTGTAAGGAGCCTCTGGGACAACTTCAAGCGTACCAACATCCGAATTATGGGGGTGCCAGAAGAAGAGAGAGCAAGATACTGAAAACCTATTTGAAGAAATAATGACTGAAAACTTCCCCCACCTGGAGAAAGAAATAGACTTACAAGTCCAGGAAGTGCATAGAACCCCAAACAAAAGGAATCCAAAGAGGACCACACCAAGACACATCATAATTAAAATGCCAAGAGCAAAAGACAAAGAGAGAATATTAAAAGCAGCAAGAGAAAAACAGTTAGTTACCTACAAGGGAGCACCCATACGACTGTCAGCTGATTTCTCAACAGAAACTATGCAGGCCAGACGGGAGAGGCAAGAAATATTCCAAGTGATGAATAGCAAGAACCTACAACCAAGATTACTCTACCCAGCAAAGCTATCATTCAGAATTGAAGGTCAGATAAAGAGCTTCACAGATAAGAAAAAGCTAAAGGAGTTCATCACCACCAAACCAGTATTATATGAAATGCTGAAAGGTATTCTTTAAGAAGAGGAAGAAGAAGAAAAAGGTAAAGATAAAAATTATGAACAACAAATACATGTCTATCAACAAGTGAATCTAAAAATCACGTGAATAAAAAATCTGATGAACAGAATAAACTGGTGAATAGAATAGAATCAGGGGCATAGAAAGGGAGTGGACTGACAATTCTCGGGGGGCAGGGGGTGTAGGGGGTGCAGGAAGAGACTGGACAAAAATCGTACACCTATGGATGAGGACAGTGGGGCGGGGGGGATAAGGGCAGAGGGTGGGGTGGGAACCGGGTTGAGGGGAGCTATGGGGGAAAAAAGAGGAACAATTGTAATAATCTGAACAATAAAGATTTATTTTTTAAAAAAGAAAACGTACGTCCACCTGAAAACCTGCTCGTGAACATTAAAGCTGCTTTAGTCATTGTCGCCAACACTTGGAGGCAACCGCGTAGTCCTGCCGCCGGCGATGGGCAGAGAGACAGTGGTCCATCCCACAGTGGGGTGCTGTTCCGTGACAAGGAAAAAGGAGCTATCAGGTCCCGAAAGGACCCGGAGGAAACGTAAATGCATATTCATACGTGAAAGGCCACCTCGTGTGTGAGTCCACCCTGAGACTGTGGAAAGGCAGGGGTGTGGGGACATGACCGGTCATGGTTGTGGGGCGGGGGCGGGGGGACAGGTGGTGCGCAGAGCATTTCTGTATGTGGCTAGATTACAGCCGTGGGCAAACTACGGCCCGCGGAGCCGAAAGAGCGGAGGGTTCTCTTGCTCTCCCCTCTGCTCCTTTACTTTGAATTTATATTAGTTCACACAAACACTCCATCCATTCTTTTGTTCTGGCCCTCCGGTCCAGTTTAAGAACCCATTGTGGCCCTCGAGTCAAAAAGTTTGCCCACCCCTGGGCTAGAATGATGGACACAGGATGTGAGAGGTTTCCCAACACCCACGGAAGACACACCTCAAGAAACGAACTTCCGGGAACGTGCACTCGGGTTGGTAACCATGTGTCGATGCTGGCTCATTGGTTTTAACAGATGGCCCACGGTCACGGTCATGGAGCTGCTAATAGCGGGAGACCCTGTGTGTGTGTGAAGGGTGGGTTCAGGGGACCACATGCTATCGGCCACCTTCTCTGCACGTGTAAACTCTTCTAAACAATGACGTCTGTCACTGGGGTAAAGGAGCCCCTGCCTCTTCTAGGGGAGCAGTGATGAAATGGACTGTGCTAACGTGACTAACTCCTGTCCCTCAGGATTCACCGTGAGAGGAGAGTGAAAGGCAAGCCACGGGGATGGAAAACACTCATCACGTATATGACCAGCAGCAGTATCCTATCTAATAAAAGAGCAATATGCAAATAACCATCACTCCAACACACAAGACGGCTGCCCCCATGTGGACACAAGATGGCCAGCAGGGGAGGGCAGTTGCGGGGGGACCAGGCCTGCAGGGGAGGGCAGTTAGGGGTGAACAGGCCAGCAGAGGAGGGAAGTTAGGGGCGACCGGGCCTGCAGGGGAGGACAATTGGGGGGGACCAGGTCTGCAGGGGAGGGAAGTTGGGGGCGACTGGGCCTGCAGGGAAGGGCAGTTGCAGGGGACCAGGCCTGCAAGGGAGGGCAGTTGGGGGCGATCAGCCTGCAGGGGAGGGCAGTTGTGGGGGGACCAGACCAGCAGGGAAGAGAAGTTAGGGGTGACCAGGCCGGCAGGGGAGGGCAATTAGGGGCAATGGGGTTGGCAGGGGAGCAGTTAGGCATAAATCAGGCTGGCAAGGGAGTGGTTAGGGGGTGATCAGGCTGGCAGGCAGAAGTGGTTAGGGGCAATCAGGAAGGCAGGCAGGCGAGCAGTTGGGAGCCAGCAGTCCTGGATTGTGAGAGGGATTGGGCCTAAATGGGCAGTCGGACATCCCTCGAGGGGTCCCAGATTGGAGAGGATGCAGGCTGGGCTGAGGGACACCCTCCCCCTCCCCCCCCCCCCCCCCGCACAAATTTCGTGCACGGGGCCTCTAGTGTAAAATAAAAAAGAACCACAAACCATAAGAAGATCGACAACCCAATAGGAAAGGGAAGGGAAGGGAAGCCAGGTGCCAGTAGCGTGTGGGGTGTTGTCTTCATTCGTCCTCAGGAACGTGCAGATGGGCAGGTGGGAGCTGCTCGCCTCCAGCACGCCCACCAGGACGCTGCGTGCGAACGCTGGGAAACCAAGTGGTCAGGAGGGAGCGATTGGAGCGAGCGGCCGGCTGGACGGCGAATTGGCGCAAGCATTTTGAGCACCGTGTGGCCCTGTCCACAGAAGCTGGTCCTGAGCTGCCCTAGGCCAGCGGCACCTCTTGGAGGGACAGACCCACAACAAGTGTCCCCAGCCACCGGGTCAGGTACGAGAATGTGCACGAGGATGTGCACACAGCAACGCTGACAGTAGCCCCGACACGGTAGCGAGACTAATCATCAGATTCCACACCGGAGGTGACAGGCATTGAGAATGAACAAACCCCCAGCACGCACAGTGGACGCGGAGCAGGGGCTGCGGCTGCTGGTCCTCCTCTCGCCTCTGTCCCCTGTCCCTCAGGGAGGAGGGTAGGGGTCCTAGCTGGCGGGCAGTCTCGTCTCTGCCCTGGGCCTCTGCCCTGGGCCTGGGTGTCACCCGGAGGCCCCGAGACCCCCAGCAGCCCGGGAGGAGAGTGCTGGCCACGCCCTCAGCTCCAGCTCTGAGCCTGTGGCTTCCTGGTGCCTGAGGAGAGGAAAGGTCTGTGGGTGCACAGGGCTGGGCTGCAGGGCGGCCAGGGCTGGGGGCTGCTCTGAGGGCAGGGCAGGAAGTCGTTGTGACAGGTCCTCCCAGGAGGTGGGTGGGGGAAGGGCTAAGAAGCTGAGTCACGCCTGCTGGGCTGCCCTGCCCTCCAATTGGGCCTGAGTCACCCCACTTGCAGGCCCTCAGAGCCAGGAGGAAGTGGGGTTGCAGCTCCCTGGGGCCCCAGCCACAGGCCCAGGGCATTAGTGTTTCTGTGAAGGAGGCCATTGAGGGAATTAGCTACAGGTCAGCTGCCTTAGATGGGGCCTGAGTTGGTGGGGGAGGGTGGGCTGAGAGTGGCTGGCACAGTTAGGGCAGGGGGAGGGTGACGGGTATAGGGGGTGGGGCAGGGGGGAATGCCAGGCTCAGCTGGTCCAGGAGGGGGCATTCTGGGTGCCCTGTGGGACAGGGACCTGGCGTGGCCTCATGCCCTTCGCTTCTCCCCACAAGAGTCAGCCACCCTCCCCCGCTGTCATTCAGGGCTTCCCACCCCAGTCACTGGCCCCTGCACCGCAGTCCAGCACTCTGCATGGCAGGGAGGCACAGCGTCCAGGGCCTGCAAGGGCTGGAGCCCAGTCCGTGTGTCCTCTCCACTGAGCCTTTGCTTCTCCCCGAGCCCCAGCCACCACCGTCCCCAGTTCTGTGCCTAGTGTGGGGCTGACTCCAGACCGGCAGAGAGCTGCGGCAGGCCCGGTGCTTTGGGGGCATCAGGAGGAGCCCAGGTGCTGCAGGGACACTTGCTTTCTTCAGTCTGGTGGGTGGACCTGCTGACCTGTTAAGTCATCCACCCCCTCAACACCTCCTCCCCACCACCCCACCACCCCCCCACACACTGGTGGATTGTGCTGAGATGGAGACAGAGCTCAGAGGCTTTGAGAACACAACCATATCTCAGAGCTTCAGTCTCGATGCTGATGAAAAGGAGACCAGGGTCCTAGTGGCTCACAAGCCCTCTGGAGTAGGCCAAGGATTGAGCTCAGAGCCATGGCCTTCCCCTTGGGAGGTGGTTCAGGGGTCTGACAACCACATGGGGACCTTGGGGAACCCCAGGAATGCCTGGAGCAGACATGCACTTGGCCAGGCTGTGGGGGGGCATGGGAGGGCATAGCTGCCTCTACCCCAATTCACTGGGGAGACAAACTGGGCATGCAGGGAACCCCTCTTAGGGGCCCCACGAACCCTGACCAATACAGGCAGGTTCAGGAAAGGCTTCCCTGAGAGGTGCTCTGAGGGGCTGCTCTGAAGTGTGGGGGGTGTTGGGGCCCAGGGGTCACATGGATTGTGGTGGCAGGTTTGAGGTTCATTATGGTGAGCTGCACAGAGCTCTTGGGATGCAGCCAGGTCCCTGCCCTTGGGGTCTGTGTCCTGCATTTTCTGCCACTTGGTGACAGGCTCAGGGGTGCGAGGACAGAGGCTGCCATGCTCCGAATGGCAGAGGACAGGGTGCCCGAGGGGAGTGCAGATGAGGGGAGGGTGGGGCAGTCACGTGGTGGTAACTTGGCCAGTTGTGGTGCCCAGCTATTTGGTCAAACGTCGTTCTGGGTGTCTCTGTGAAGGTGACCTTCTCATGTGATTGACATTTCCAGTCAGCAGGCTTGGACTGAAGCAGATCGCCCTCCCTCGCGTGGTGGGCTCAGCCAGTCAGCTGCAGCCTTGAGAAAAACTGAGGTCCGCG